>NC_136065.1:1154697475-1154980001 GCF_964261635.1 Lissotriton helveticus
TCTCTTTCTCTCTCTTTTTGATGGGCGCATGACACACAATCTTAGTTTGCTTTTTGTCTTGCAGGCTGTGATTCACAAATTGTCGAGGGATGACATGCCATAATATGTAAGATGACTGTGATTCTCATTTGTCCAACCTCACATTCACCTTTTTTATTATAATTGTGCAACATCAGCCGATTTGTTATGTTTGTCGGGGTGGGTCGGGGGGATGGCGGACACAGGGCTGGTGGCGGAGGTGTCAGGCACTGTTGGATGTCCAAGCTGCATGATCGTTGGCTCCATGGCATCTGTTGTCGTTCAGGTGTGGCTGTAGGCTGGGCTCCGTTTCATATTGTAGGTTGTAGTCCGACTTTATACCAGGTCAGAGCAAGTGTAAACTTCCTGATTCTAACCCACCTTTTCGCCTGTTTTGTATTCTTGCTGTTGTTTGAAAAAGTTGTGAAGTAGTGTGTTCGCAGCTTTTTGCACGGGAACACCTACTCTGTATCTCATTCGCGATATTTGCCGGGGTCATTCGGGATGATTTTTTTTGAGGCAGCTATCGCTGGTAAACTGGTGATATGGGCTGTTTGCACCAGCTTGTGAATGGTGCCTTAAATTTATCACCAGTTTCGCTGCGATAAAGTGCTATTAACTCAGAGATGTGTCCTTGAGAATATGCCCCTCAGTGTTTTAAAGACCTGAAAATTATTCGAGTGCCGCGCACCCAGCGCGTTCTCACTAGGGAGCCACGCTGAGAGCCGTGCACCCTTCGTATTCACACCATGGGGCCGCGCTGAGAGCATCGCACTCTTTGTGTTCACACTAGAGGGCCGCTCCAGGGTAGCAACTCCAAACTTTTTTTTAAAATTAAAAGCATTCACTTTCATTAATTTACATTTGCCTCGAGACCCCATCCCCCGAGGCATACCCACATCTACATATTTTTTTTTCTTCAGAGGGGAGGAGGGCCGCGTGGCCCCCCTCTCAGTCAACTTCTGGCCCTGGGGATCCCATCCCCTGGGGCCTGGCCTCTCTGTGGGTACCGTGGGGGGAGCTTGAATGCCTCCACAGTCCCGCCGGCTCCCCGCTCCCTGCAGGAGCCGGCATTCCTTTTGAGCAACGGGAGCTGCTAACATGCAGCTTCCCTTGCCCAAATGCAATTCTCCTTTCCTATATTGAAGCGAGATGAGGTTTTCCTCCTCTCGCTTCAACAAAGCAAACTAGGGTTTGCTATCACAAGGTGGAAGTCATGCTACCGCCCTGTCATAGCTAATGGTAATATCGCGGGGGTGGTCCCCAGGGCCATCAAGTGCTCCAGGAGGGGGCCGCCCTCCCTCTATTTTCAACGCCCCCAGGGTGATGGTGGTCCCCGGGGCTGCGGGAGGGCTGTGTGCCTGCCGCACCTAATTTACATAGCCCTGAGGAGGTGGTGGTATGATTATACGATTGCCCACGGGACCTGGCCCATCTGGGGGCTCATTTAAATGAAGTGAGGGAGCCCCCGCTTATTTATTTTATAAATTTTTTTCATCCAGATTCCCACACTTGTTTAAAAATAAAAATAAAATTGGGGGGAGGGTCCTTGTGGGACCCCCTGAGTAGTCCTAGGGGTTCAGGGTGTTTCTACCCTGCCCCAGTTTCTTCATTTTTCATTTTCTTTTACTGTTTCCTTGTGACTCGGTTCTACCATGTCACAAGATGGCTGCCAACACTTCCTGGTTTGGAGTGTTGGCAGCCAATTAGAATGAAGCGCGTGGTTGGGAGGGGTCGCGAACCCACCACACCCCTAGATATCTATATTTTTATTTTTTGACTTTCTCAGCAACTAATGAATGGATTTGCACCATTTTCCAAACGGTCACTTTCTTGGTTCAGAAAGCAAACTACCTTTTTGCCAAATTTGGTGTAATTCCGTTCAGCAGTTCAGGCTCAAGCCCTGGCTAAAGTTTCCTATGGGAATTAACATGGAGAAAACACTTTTTGGGACCCCTTTTTTCTCAGCCCCTGCTTGACGAATATCACCCCCAAACTTCCAGGATAGCAGCTGACATGGGTAGACTTTTTTTTCGAGAATTTGTGAAGGTTCGTCAAATGAGGCCAAAGTTATTAGTAAATCAAAAAATGCTTTTCCTATGGAAAGTAGGTTCTATCTTGTATACATGTATATATAAACCTTATTACCTGCTGGTGGTCATCAAACTTCCCCTCTTTGGTTCAGCTGCTGTTGTGAAAGTTTCAGAGTGATTAGTCAAGTGGGGGCCAAAAAAAAAGACTATTCCCAAAACTTGTTTTTCCCATGATATGTTAATGGGGATTTTGAATTTTTTGAACACACAGAAAGTGTGCTTTTTGTAATTTGTTGTCAATCCGTTTAATAGTTTCGGAGATATTTAAGGTTAAATAGTATAGATACCTGGTAGCCCAATAGCCTAGTGAAACCCTACTGAAATTGGAGTCCCACATTAAAAGTTAGTAATAAAGAAAATAAGTCAGGGTAGGAATACCCTGACCTCCTAGACATGGTGGTGGGGTCCAGCAATAGACACACAGCTCTTATATTAAGTGCCCGGGTGGGCCGAATCCCAGGGGCAAGTTTCATAACCACCTCCCCGGGGCAACCAAATAAATTGATGAAGGGGAGGCCTCCCCTCAGCCGCGGGGCTTTTTTCAAAATAAATGGAAAGAGTCCTGCGGCCCCTCCCCTTAGCCCTGGGAACCACCCTATCCCATGGGGCTCTAACTTTCAATAATGGGGGCCTCACGGACCCAACCAGCCCTGGGGACTACCATCTCCCCGGTGATTAATTAAAAGTAATGCAGGGGGCTGGTAGCGATCCCCCAGCCCCAGGGACTACCCCTCTTGTTACCTCCAGTAAGTCCCATACAGCTGGATTGCTAAGAGGAATTCAGAGGCCATGCCCTCCTTCTCCACCACTCTGCAAATGCACTTCCTGGTGCACTGCTGGTTGGGGTATGAAGTCCACATTACTTCTGAGGGACCTTGAAGGCCAAGAAGCCCTCCTGGTACCTCCTGTAAGTCCTACACTGCAGGACTCCTGAGAGCTGGTCAGAGGCATAGCCCTTTTTCTCCATCACTCTGTAAACCTGACTACTACTTAAAAAATCTAAGAAATTCACTGAAAAAAGCCAAAGCTTTCCGGTATGTTAAAGTTAGGAATTAGTATTTCCAAAACCTTAGAAATTCACTGGAAAAAAACAAAGGTTACAGGGATGTTTAGTTAGGCTCAGATTTCATTTCTACAAAACCAGTGAAATTCTGCTGTTATAGTTATGTCCCTCACAATGCACTGCTTATGACCTCACATATTACATCACTCATGACTTGGTCAGTGACATCAGTGATGACATCACTGATGACATCTCAAATGACATCACTAATTACATCATCCACAGAATCTCTGACGCACCAACTCACACCCCATATAGCCTTTTATACACCCACTCCAGCTGCCACACTACCATTCTCAAACCCATGTACACTCCCATACCAGTACTTACACACCCACTCACTTCACTGATTAATAGAAATACACAGGCATCCACTCACTCATCCATACAGCGACACATACACCCACTCACTCACTAATAAAGTGACTGACATATCCACTCATACACCCATACTGCCACTCACACACTGTCAGTCACCCATAGAGCTACTCACTCACCCATAGAGTCAATTACACAGCCACTGACTCACTCATGCAGTTACACATATACTCACTCACTCACAGGTGCTATCACATACTCACTCACGTATACAATCACTGCCACAAGCATGCACACGCCCATGCAGTCACTCATGTACTCCAACACTCACCCATACTGCCTCTCACATATGCAGTTGCTCCCCCATATACCACTGACACATCCATCCACTCTCTAAAACAGCCATAAAAACACTCAGACACCCATAGACCCTCTCCCTAACCCATTTAGTCACTGACTCACCCACTCATGCACTCATCCATACAGGCAGAAACCCACACCCTCACCCCATTTAAAGACGCTCAGACACCCTTACAGCTACTCAGATAACCAATCAGTCACCCATACAGCCACTCATGTACCCACTCACACGCACATACAGACACTTAGACACCAATTGACAGACAGATACAGACATTCGCACAACCAGTCACTCATCCATACATTCACTGAGACACCTAATTATTTATGTAGTCAGTCACACACTGACTGAATCCTCCAAACAGGCCCTCATAACACCCACTGATTCACAATCTACCTTAGTTTATATATACATTTTAAAAACACTCACAGTCACTGGTTGCTGTCATCAGTGATGTAATTTGAGATGTCATCAGTGATGTCATCAGGGATGTCACTGTCCATGTCATGAGTGATGTAATGTGATAAGCAGTGCGTTACTAGGGCACGTGTTATAGTTAGCTCACTAACTATAACGGCTGAATTTCACTGATTTTGTACGAGTGAAACCTGAGCCTAACTATAATGTTCCGTAAACAGAGTTTTTTTCAGTGAATATATATATATTCTACCTTACGGGACCGCCATGTGGTAGTTACGGTTAGGTATGCTTTTCTATTGTTTATATTGAAAGAGGTTTTTTTTGTCTTGCTAATATCTTTGGCCCCGTTTGACGAATCTTCACAAAATTTCCAAACAAAAAGTTCATCCACCTAAGCTACTTCCTGACATTTGGAGTGAACCGTCAAGTGGGCCGAGAAAAAAAGTGGGGCTCCAAAATGCAAAATTCCATGTATTTTCCATAGACTTCATCAAGACAGGTTACAGAAAAAACTGCTGAATGGAATTACACCACATTCGGCAGGAACATTGATCCTGGTCCTCAGATTGTGCTTTTTGTGATTTGATGTACATCTGTTCAGAAATTTTCTTGAATTTAAGGTTAAAAATAATTAACGATTTTGGCAGTTGAGCTCAGAAAAGTCTCAGAGACTGTTGTGAGAGCATCCCTTTAAAAATAGATCATTCTGATTGCTCAGGGAGCTTTCTTTCCCTTGGAGAATCTTGCTACCGGAGGGAGTCAGACTCAAGTGAGAGCAAGTGCTCTAATTGGCTGCCAGCAAAGTGAGAAAAATATTGCTGGCAGACATTACAGGACATTACAGGTCCTGAAGTATGGGGGCAGGGTAGGGAATGGGATACTCTGACCCCCCAGGTCCTATGGGGGGACCCAGAGGAACCCCCTCCCGGGTCAAAAAGAAAAATAAATGGCAAAAAATGCTGCAATCCCACAAGACCCTTGTGGGATTGAAAAAGAACAAAAAAAACGAATTGTGGCAGGGCCACTTTTTCTTATTATAAGCCCCAGGAGCCCACCTCCAAATAAAAAACTATTCTTATGGGGTATGGGTCGTGCAACCCACCTCCCTGAACCCACTCCCAGGGCAGATCTTATTTTTTATGGTGATTGGGAGGTTCTTTTGAAGGTAATGCTCGCATTTATATATGGTAATTAAGCATCAATTTACATTAAAACACCCTAGAAATTCACTGAAAGAACCAAAGCTTAAAGTAACATTATAGTTAGGTGAATATGTCAGTCACAACATTGACATTTGGAAATAAAAAAACACAGTAATTCACCAGTTATAATTAGTAGTGCTGACTAAAACTTGCACCCCTGCCCTGCACGGCGTGAAGGCGCAAGTCAGAGTTAGTGGTGCAAACTATAATTGGTACATTTCAGTGCTTTTTTAGTTCAAAATGTTCATGTTCACTCTGACATATTCACCTAACTTTCTGCTGTTTTGTTTCTGGGTGTTCTGGTGCCCACCAAGAACACATACATGTTTTATTTTATTTGAGGCCACAGGAGGACCCTAGGGCTACTAAGGCACCATCTGACTATCCTGCGGGAGCTGGCCCTTTCTCTGTTGATTTTGAATGCACCAAGACCCACATGGACGTAGCCGGCTCCCCAGCCAACATTGTGGCCGGAGCCAGACAGTTTTTTTCATTTTCAGTGAGTGCCCACCTGGAACGCCCACATTCCTGACTTTGTCGGGGGCCATACGAGGGATCACCAGGGCCTACATGGCCCGTGCCGGCTCCCCAGCCAGCACCATAATGGGTGCATGTGGGAGCAAGCAACTTTTCATTGCTTCTGCCCAGTGGGAGCAGCTGCTTTAAGCTGCTCCTGCTGGGTGAGAGCAAATTAGTGTTCCCTGCCCAGGAGAGTGTGGGCGGGGTATGCCCACACTCTCCTTGATGGGGAAATACAGTGTCCCGGGGGTGGACTCCACGGAACACTGTGAAATATTACACCCTGGGGGATGGGGTCCCCGGGACCTAAGGAGGATCAAGAGCTGCATGGCCCCTCCTCGCCATCATTGACTTTTTTGTCTTGGGGATGGGTACATGGGCTTCTTTGAGGCATGGGAAGGGGGCCACATGCCCCTCTCCCTTTATTATTATTATTTCAGCCCCGGTGGATGGGGTCCTTAGTGTCTCTTTGAGGCATGGGGAATGGGGCTGCATGCCGCCTCCCCTGTTATTTACTTGGCCACAGTGAGTAGGGATCCCAGGGCCTTGTAAAGGCTCAGTGAGGAGGCAGCAAACACCTCATTCCTGATAAATGTAACTTGCTGTCTACCAGACTCTGGCCCACCCGGGGGGGTTCTTCATTAACAGAATGGGAGTCTATACTTTTAAAAAAGTAATTTGCTGCAGATTAACACATTTGTTGTGCATTAAAAAAATATTTGGCCCCCAGCACCAGACCTAGGGGGTCTGGGAATCCCTATTCTGCCCCTTATGTCTTTTTGACCATTTTTTGCAGGAATTAAGACTGGGTCCAGAGTCCTAACATGGTTGCTGCCACATCCTTGTTGAAGTGGTGGCAGCAAATCATATCAAAGCATGAGATCTGTCGGGTCTGTGGAACCCCTGTGGCATGATAAATACCATGTATTTAACTAATAATTGCCAAAAAAATACCCATCATATTTACACCAAAACACAAGAAATACTCTTGCTGGACAGCGATTTAGATTTCTGCCAAATATGGTGTAAATCCGTTCATCTGTTTGGTCTGTAACTGTGTCTAAGGTTCCTATGGAAAGATTGAGGAGGGAAATGTGTTTTGCAATCCCTCCATTTTCTCGGTATTTACTAGCCCTATGTTGTATTATAATCAACAATACAGTGCAGTCTCTTCATCATTTGGCATTTCAAACTTTTAAACATAGGAGATCGTTTAAACCTTCTACGTTTCTTATATCGGTGTCAAAATAAAATTGGTCTGCATTGTATACTATATATCATTGGTTCTTAACCTTTTGACTTCTGTGGACCCCAATGAATTCGTAATGAAATCTGTGGACCCCCGCTGAGTCATTATTGGAATCTGAGGACTCCCCTGCCTAAGCAATTTGAACTTCAAAACAATACACAAAAAGGGTATACATCAAACAAATACTGAAATATTGAAATATTTAGTTTAATTCACAATTAAATGTACAAAAAGTTTTCACAGTTTCTATTTTGCTTCCTTATTTTTATATACTTTATTAATTTTAATACATTTATTTTAACATTATGTAATTTGGTAACCCAGTGAAGGACCCCCTGAGTGGACCTCATGGACCCCCTGAGTGGACCTCATGGACCACTTGGGGTTCTCGGACCATAGGTTAAGAATCACTGCACTATAATATTCAGTACATTTACTCACTAACGTCACCTGCTCGCCCACTCATTTATTTATATAATCCCTGATTCCCTTAATTACATAATTTCACTCACATTCCCTTCTAAACTCACTCACAGAATATTTACATGTTTACTTTCACTTCGCAGAGTTCTGTTCTCATTACCCTCTTACACTCACTGGTTATTTCTCGCTCAGTTACTCAATCTCAAGCACATGATTTTTTGGTGTATCGCTCTTTCTACTTACTCACACACTCAGTCTCATACTGACTTTTATATTCCCACCCTTTTTCTACTTATTCGCTCACTAGCTCATTTTGCTTAACCTTTGGCTATGTTTGTGTGCTTTTCAGACGCCACACTTGCCTTCCTTTGCAAGTATTTTTATGTCCTCGATATCGGCCTGTATGTGGGCACTACTCTGAAGCATTGCCTGAACACGCTCCAGGCCTGCAAGTTCACCCTCCCTCTCCTTTCCATGGCCACAATCATTACACTCCCTTTTCTTTCACAAAATGTTGGAGGACATGCATGTATGGTGCATAAAGGCCAAAGTTTTTTTCTCAAAACACAACATGGATCACACATCTCACAACATTATGGTTGGTCATCCGCGACCCATGTTTCTTGTCATAATTCACATTTCTTAGCAATATTGTCCCTCTTGTTTCCATTTCTAGCTGACAGCACTAATCTTGCACGGTTCTGCAGGTATCCCAGTGTTTACAGTTCTAGGCTTCCCTTGCTACCGACCTCGTGGCTGGCAGTCAGACCTGGCCCGGGCTGCAAGTGCTGTTCCACTTGGCCTGTACTCTTGCTCACCACTCGCCTGCTCAACTGTGCCCCTGCCTTGTGGCAACCCAAGTACACTGTATGAGCAGTCCTTCTATTCTGGCTGTCGCCTGCTCACGTGTGCCCCTGTTGTGAGGCATCCCAAGGACAGTGTTTGAGCAGCTCTTCTATCTAAGTTACTCTTTTCAGTGGGTACCTTTTTGTGCTCCCTCCGCTGTGCCCTTTCCCAATGTTTTCATGTCTGCGAATGCTGTATTCTGGTGTGGGTGGGTATCACTTGCGATGTCAGTTGTGTGTTTCAGGGGGCCCGTGTCCTCTTTTTACATTCCTTCGCTTGTCTGCCCCTTGGTCTCCTACGGGGCGGTTCCCTCCTTTTGAATGAAGCGCCCAATTGCAGCATGGCATTTTTGCGGGCTTTTCATCTCGTAACCTTGGTCACTCTCCCTCCGCCATGAGGGGTTCCCAGTGGGCCCTGTTTGGTCCAGCTCTGCTTCCCCGTCCCACGCTATGTGCACATATGAGACACCATTAACCCCTCATCTACCCTTCCTATAGGAGCCACCTCCTCACCTTGAGCTATATCTGCAAACTACTCTCTTTTACAGTGCAGTACAATACTATTCAATCAAAAGTACACAGAGCTGGGGGTCTTTCATTAAATGACCACAAAATCTACCCAGTAGCGAATCCTATTCGTTATCAGGTATTTCTGCAGTGGAGCAAAAAACAAAGCTTATCCATTAATCTTTGTAATACAAGTTGGTGAGAAAAAAGCAACTTGTACTTTCATAGAAGATTAACATCTTTCTAAATCATTGCCACTCTAAGCTATCTGGACATAATCCATTAACTGCAAGAATACATTGCGTACCAGCGCTATGTGCAGACAGTGCTGGACCACTTCCAGGCAAGCGATGTGTTATGATTATCCTCTGAAGATGTCCGTTAGTGGCTTTGTGCGGAAGACTTTTCGAGTGCTGTTAAAGTGTGCATGGCCTACATAGAGAGCATCACTCACGCACTGAAACGAGACACACACCGTATGCTTACCGTCACAAGATGAGCGAATCTTTCTTCCAAGGTCTTGTCATTTTTCATATTTGATTAGGTCGAAAATTATAGCAAGATCTCACATTACTAAAAGGTTAAGAAAGTGAACGAGACAGACTGAAAAATGTAAAATAATTTTCAGTAGGCTCACTTGTATAGCAGTTGCTCTGTGAAGTGTATAATGGCGTAGCCCAGCATCACTGACAAATGGCCGAAAGAACATTTTACAGCACTGGAGTTAGTATTGTATTGTACTTAGCCACCAGAATGTTTTGGGGAAAAGAAACATCATAATTTGAACAAATTCAAAATGGGGTGCAATTAAAATTTCGAAAATATTAATTTGAAATTCATGTTTCAAAATGTTTTCTACTAATTGCTCTCTAACTGAGAATCTAGATCTTGATATTTTAAAAGGGGGTAATTGACAAATACCTTGGCAGCATATAGCATTTCAATATTATGCCTGCATATATGCATAATTTATAACTGTGAAACAGATAATTTAATCAGGAACACATGTAAACTGAACATGTGTGAAAGCTTTTTGTTTTAGAAAAAATAGAGGTGATTTACATTTACTTTGCCAACCCTAAACGTGTTAAGAGCATACTTTTGTTAATGTATTAGGGAAATAAAAAGATATCTGTATATAGAGGAATTCCTCAGATTTTTAACCGTTAATAAATTTGCACTTATTTGATGAATTTCAACGAAAGGTTGCAGACTTATTCCTTGTTCTACATTGGGAAAGGATGGAAAGTTTGCACTGTTTGGTCAAGCAGGAGAAAGATTAAAGGGGGTTTCTAAAATACATTTGGGCACCAATGCAATTTTCAATAGACTTTGTGCTCACGCGTAATGGCCAAACACCCAGTCGGATTTCCATAAAATTTGGCAAGATTACACATAATGGTGAGACGATGATCCTTTTGGGTGCTACAGGTAACTAAGGTAAGTTTTTCTTTAAATTAAACGTTATTTTAGCAGTGATTTTCTGTTGTTGCTGTATTTTGGTGAAATGTTGTTGTATTTTGCTGAGGCAGTGTGTTACATAGCATGACAAGGCGTTATATAATTGGCTAATGACTGCTTATGCTAAAGCTAAAGGCATCCATGTTGTTTTTAGGTACACTTTGGCTGTGTTTTGTGTTTTACCGTTAGATGTAAGTAAGCATGAGGTTTGACACATTTCAATATATTTTTTCAATGTATGGACTACTTCGGTACTGCCTATGGAGTACACTGTACTACACTATATTTTAAAATATGTTATACTACAGTGTATTTTACATTTTAACAAAGAAATGTCGACGGAGTATTTTAGAAATACCTCAAAATAAACATGCTACTTACATTTTTCTTTTTAAAAGTGAGTTCTCCCTAAACTGCTGGAAAAATATATAGAACATTATAAATACAATTCTCAAACATTATCACTTTTCTAGAGTGGTAATAGGTAGGGAATAACTATAAAACCTAGTACTTACCTCTATATAATGCCCTACCCAGAACACACTCTTTGCCACTTTACTATATGTCACTACACTATACGTCACTCCATTCCATGCCACCCAACTCTAGCCCACTCCATTGAACACCAATCTACTCTACCCCACTCCACTGTATACTCTACGCCACCCCATTCCAGTCTAAGCCACTCCACTGTCCACCCCTCCAATCTATGCTACTCCCCTCTCCTCTACTGTACTCAACTCCTCTCTACAACATTACACTCTGCTATTCCACTCTATGCCACTCGACTGTACGCCACTCCACTGTACACCACTTCACTATATGCTATTCCAGTGTACGTCAGTCCACTCTATGCCATTACACTATGTACCACTTCACTCTGCAACATTCCACTGTACCCTATTACACTGTAAACTACTCCACTCTTCACAACTCCAGTCTACGCCACTCCATTGTACGTATTCTACAATATGCAACTCCACTCTACGCCTCTCCACTTCACTTCATTCTATTCCACTCAACTCTATGCTATTCCTCTCTACACTATTCTATTCTATACCACTCCACTCTACACCACTCCAATGGATATGCCTCCACACTATATGACAATCCACTCTGAGCCACTCCACTCTACGCTACTCCACTCTACCCTATTCCACTCTACCCCACTCCATTCTACGCCACTACACTGTACGCCACTCCTCTATATGTTATTCTACTCTACTCCACTACACTCTACGGCACTTCATTAAATTCCACTCCACACTAAGCCACTGTCCTCTATGTCACTGCCCTCTATGATATTCCACTTTATACAACTCCACTCTACGACCCTCCACCCAAGCTGTTCCGCTATATGCCATGCCACTGTTCGTGCATTCCAATGTACACTTCTCCCCTCTAAGCTAATCCACTTTACGCTATTCCACTGTATGCAACTCCACTCTGTGCCATTCCACTCTGTGCTATTCTACTCTACTCCACTCCACTGTACGCTAATCCAATCTACGCCACTAAACGTTACTCTACTTTTTGATATTTCACTCCACTGTATGCAACTCAACTCTGTGCTATTGCACCGTATATCACTCCACTCTATGGTACTTCAATATGACACTCCACAGTATGATATTCTACTGTATGCCACCCAGTCTAGGACATGCAAATGTATGTCACTCCACTGTACTCTACTGCATTCTACACTGTTTCACTCTACGGTACTCCACTGTTTGGCACTCCACTCAAAGCCACTGAACTATATGCTTTTACACTGTGTGCCACTCCACTGCACACGACTCCACCTTACTCCACTCCACAACACTGTACTCCACTCAACGACACTCTATGCCCTTGCACTTTACTATACAATACTCCGATACACAGCACTCCACTGTACTCCACTGTATGTAACTACACAATATGACATTGCTCTGCAGAACACTCCTCCACTGTACTGTACAACTCTCCACATAACAACACTCCATTCAACAACACTAGACTATACAATTTGAAACATATAAATATATATATTTTTTAAACATTAAAATCCAATAAGTTACATTTGGGAAAACGTTATTTATTTTTCCTACACAAACTCAACTTAAACTATGAAAACAATAGAAATTCTAAAGTTATAGTTACAACTTACATTTTTAATTTAGCACCACCAGTCATAACCCACATTTATAATTTATGCACCACTAGTTAGAACTGACATTTATAATGTACACACCACCTTCAATTTACTATACTTTGTGAGCCTCTGTACACATTCTTCTTGCACTAATCACCACACTACATTAACTATAACTTGCCACTCTACCATGCACGGTGTTCTGAGAAATTAAGTCATTTCAGATGTCATAAGTCTTTTTATAACTGCTATGAATCCACAATCTGTAAGTCGTATATTATGTAAAGGTATACATGGAGAAAGGATGAGTTACAGTTAATGTAGTGTGGCGGCTGTTATGAGAAGAATATGTGTATATAAAATGATCTGCAGCAGGTTAGAAAGTCTTTATATGTTACATGATCACATAGTTACCTCTCAAATTTCTATTCCTTGGCCTAAACTTGTATCAGTACAAATTTCACATAATAGATATACTGCACATGTAGTCCCCACTGACGATGTTGATATCACAAATTGATTACACTAATTGTTTAAATCACAGAGTCTCAGACTACCTGATACTTAGAATCCAGTGATAGCAGAACCTAATGCACATGTAGTAATCCATTTTGGGTTTAGAGAACACACCACTTGTCTGGCAAAGAAGGGAATATTAAAATGAATCTAGGAATGATGAGGTGTATGAAATGGCAAAGGAGGCTGAGGAGAGGCTGTGGTGAGGAATAATGGGGATGGAAGGTCCCCGGATTATTGCTTGCATGCATTTTGATCATTCTGTTTCATTCAGAAGGTATCCATTGCACAGTATAACATGATGATCCTGCACACAGCAATCAGTCGGTTGTATTTCTTCACTCTTTCCACTGGCAAACATTTTACTGATATGCTTGGCTTCTATAGCAAGCCTCTTTCATTTACACCAGAATCTAAATCTGGTTATTCATTGGTATGACATAGAAGCTGTTAATAACAAAATTCTGAGACCCTGTCAGCACAGCCCTATTGTCTATTTTGAATGAAAGCAAAGCTGCAGAAGGGGGAAGGAAGGCAGGGAAGGTGGTGGGGGCTGGTCAAGGATGACAGGCAAAAACATTTTTTTAAACCTTTGCTGCAGGGACAGATGATAGAGGCCATGGTATATGTAGTGGCTTGCGAAATTTTATGACAGAACCCTTTTGGCTCCTAACTGATTCCATAGAGCTGTTATGTAGGTGTTGAAGTGCAAAGACAAGAAAACTTGTTTTAGAATTTTGAGTTTTCAGTTACACGCAGCAGAATAAAGACGTGAAATACTAAGCTCCGTGTGTGGCATAGTCATTGGTGGGTATCCAGTCTGGGGAAGACACTACAAATATCATCGAGATAGGCAATAAGTAACCCGAAGTATGACGGTGCTCTCCCAAACAGTATGCAGAGGTACAAGCAAACTGCGTGAGCGTGAAGTGTGTCGCTGTTGAAGAACCTAATCGATGCTTCATGCACATGGAGTCCAAGCGCAACTCTAGCCGCGGCAAAGCAGGTGAAGACAACGGAACTGTTGCAAAGAAGCTACATGTTGATGGTCGAAAACCTGCTGATCAAGGCATACATAAAGGTACCATGCTGCCATGGAAGATAAAATTGTACATTATACTGAGTGTTAACGCTGAAAGTGGATTCACCATGGGTTATGATGCGCAGACACTGATAATCATGAATCACTGACAGAATATCAACGTCCAAAATACCAACGTCAAAAATATCAGAGGTGGAATATCGACATAAAAAATATTGAAGTCCTATCTACATTAAGGTAAATACAAAAATATCGGAAAAAATATATAATTGTAAAAAATATCGTTTTTTTAATTTTTAAAAATAATCTAAAAGTAAATAAATAATACATATAATTAAAATAAAGAGTTACAAATATATTTAAAATTATAAGTAATACATATAGGGGGCGATTCCGATTCGGTAAAATCCCCAACGAATAGCAGTATGGAGCATTTTTCCCGTACGAATCGTACACCTTAAATGTCCCCGTACGTACGATGAAGTACGATCCGAACCCAAAGCAGATCTCCGGACAAATCGTACGGAAGACCATACAACTATAAAATCCGTACAAATCGCATTCGGAACACGCAGTACGTGACGTCCGTATGGATTGAAGCAGCTTTTTCCGAACCAGCACGGGAGCTCAAAACATCTGTAAAAGCAGATTTCGACTCGAACCGCGTATGAAACGGACCCCCCGGGTACGCGAGTACACCCCATGATTGCAGGGGTACGGTGCATAGGGGTACGGTGCTTATGGGTACTGTGCGTAGGGGTAAGGTGCATAGGGGTACGGTGCATAGGTGTAGGGTGCGTAGGGGTGCGGTGCACAGGGGTACGGTGCATAGGTGTACGGTGCATAGGGGTACGCTGCATAGGGGTACTGGGCGTACCCCCATGATTGTAGGGGTACGGTGCGTATGTGATTGTGTGTCTCTCTGTATGAATTGCTCATACAACGTTTTTCGTACGAATCACATTCTCGTTCCCCGGTACGGATCATACTTGTCGGGTCGTACAGCATGTTTACGATTCGTATGGTTCACCGTGAGGGTCCATATCGTACGGATTTTCCCTTGCTTTTTGTACAGTTCGCAAAGATTAGGACGTATTTTTTCCTACGGATGGTACTACGCGATTCGGACGGATTGGTACGATTTGTACAGAAAGGGCTACGAATTCTAATCATCGTACGGATTAGTTTCCCGAATCGGAATCGACCCCATAATGTTAAAAAAATTATACATATACATATCAAAAATAATATATATACTTATTTATTAATATTAACAATTAATTACTCTAATAACTTATAAATATATCAATTATAAATACATACATACATATACACATACAACAATAATATAAATAAAAATATCAAACTTAATATAACAAATGTAAAAAATAATTTAAATAAATTAGACACCACATTAACTAAAACAATAAATATTGGTTAGCGTAGGGGTCAAAATTACTATTCCAAACCCAGATGGTGCAACAGTAGGGAAAGTGTTGAATAGGGTAGGAGTTAAAATTACTATTTCACCTCCTGAACGTGCAACAGTAGGGGAAGTGTTGGATAGTGTAGGGGTTAAAATTACTATTCCAACTCCTGAGGGTGCAACAGTAGGAAAATTGTTGGATAGTGTAGGGGTAATAATTACTGTCCCTACTCCAGAGGCTGCAACACTAGGGAAAGTGTTGGATAGCGTAGTGATAAAAATTACCATTCCAACTCCAGAGGGTGCAACACTAGGGAAAGTGTTGGATAGCGTAGGGGTTAAAATTACTATTCCAACTCCAGGGGGTGCAACAGTAGGGAAAGGGTTGGTTAGCGTAGGGGTAAAAATTACTATTCCTACTCCAGAGGGTGCAACAATAGGGAAAGTGTTGGATAGAGTGGGGCAAAAATACCTTTCCAACTCCAGAGGGTGGAACAGTAGGGAAAGTGTTGGATAGCGTTGGGGTTAAAATAACTATTCCCACTCCAGAGGGTGCAACAATAGGGAAAGTGTTGGATGGCTAGGGCTTAAAATTACTATTCCAACTCCAGAGGGTGCAACAGTAGGGAAAGTGTTGGATAGCGTAGGGGTAAAAATTACTATTTATAGTCCAGAAGGTGCAACAAAAGGGAAAATGTTGGATAGCGTAGTTGTTAAAATTACTATTCCAACTCCAGAGGGTGCATCAATAGGGCAAGTGTTGGATAGCATAGAGGTCAAAACAACTTACTAATAAATAAATAACAATTTAATTAGTAAATTACAACAAATGTATTAACAATACCAAAAAATAATTATTTAAAATTAAATACCAATTAATAATTAATTACCAATTCAAATAAATACAATTAAATAATTCTCTTAACAAATTATAAACATATAAAAATAATTCAATACTAAAAAACAATAAATATTAAAAAACATTTAGCAATTAATAATTAATTAGCAATAAATTATTGATAAATACCAATAAATTATAAAAAATAATGTTTTTAACAATTAACAATTATTAAACAATTATTTCAAAAATAGAATAATTAGCAAATATGTATTAACAATTAATAATTGATTAAGAACAGTTTAATTATTAATACTCACCCACTAAAAGAAATATTGACTTAATTACAATTAAATTACTTACCACCCTATTGCCCTAAAACCTCACAACACACTTCAATAATAAATTAATACACTTAATATAATTACCAATTAAACAATTAATAAAAAAGAATTACCAATTAATACAAATTAATTATCAATTAATAATTAATTCACATACAAATATTTATCAATATCAATAAATAAAATTGCATTTTTACTTAATTACAAATAAATTACTTCCCACCCTATTCCCCTATAACCCCACAATCAGCTACAGAACTAAAACACAAAAGGGCCGATTCTGATCTGGGTCGGAAATCACTCTGACCGAGCCGGATCCGGGGTGTTTTCCGACCGATCCGGACTCCTGCAGTCTGACCGAGTGAGTACGATGCGGCCGTATGCTGTCGGACTCGGTTCGGTCAGACTCCCATAGAAGTCAATGGGAGCAAGTCGTACGGCGTGTACATGGGCTCCCATTGACTGAATGTGTACGTTGTGGACAAGTGCGCCCCCTACAGTGGGCACGCACCGGTGCCATCCGCACGGTACATGCCTGTGTTGGGGAGACCCATGGGTCTCCCCCTGTGTCTGAGTCGTAAGGCTGCGGGTTACAGGGGGTCTGATGCAGACCCCCAAAGTACATCTCTGGGAGCTATTGCGAGCCAGAATCTCTGACTTGATCAGGCTGTCCGGATCGAGCATCGTACTAGCTCGGTCGTGAAACGTCTCCATTGCGCACCACGGTTAGTTTACGGCTAGCTTACGGCCGAGTCGTACGGAGCGGTTCAGACCCGGAAACAATTCAGAAGGAGATTTTGCGCTTGTTAGCATCGTACTTCGATGTCTGGACCCATGTATGAACCAGACGGAAATTCCGCTTCTGAGTCCGGTCCGCTAATGCCGAACCCGATTCTGTGCCCTTTGACCGAGATTGGAATCGGCCCCAAAATGTATTTAAAAATATTTATTAATTCCTAAAAAATATTTAATTATTTACTAAAAATAAATTACTTCCCACCCTATTCACCTATAAAACCACAACCGTCTACGGTACTGAAATGCATTATTTACTTAAATAAATTATTATTAACCGAAAGAATTTAATACATTTATTTTAAAAGTAGTACAATAATTAACAAAATTATAAAAAATAAACATATATAATAAATTACATAACACTAATAGTAATATTGATATTAGTAACATTGATATTTTTGCTATCGATATTACTAACTTCGATATTAACAAAAACGATATTTCTTACCTTCAGGTCGATATTCTGGTTGTCGATATTCTTGATTTTGATATTCTATCCCTCCGAAGTTTTGGACTTGATATTATTGACTGTCGAAATAAAAAACTCGATATTTGGACTGTTTACCGATAATCATAACTTTCAAGATAACACTGCAAACAGATGTGCTGCAAGGTGGAGATAAACCAGGTGTTAGAAAAAGCAAATTTACATTAAGAAGAAAATAAATAAATGACTTACTGAATACACTAAAGAGAATCATCATACTACAGCACACGGTGAAGTTCGCTCAAGGAGAAGTGTTTGGGATTGGGCTTATGGAGCTGTCCATACCTGAAGCGTTTAGTTCACAATGTTGCAGAGTGGGGCTCAAAACAACTTCACAGGTCTTCGGAAAACAGGGAGCCAGGAGCGACTCTCGAAATATTGAAACTCTCGAGATGGCTGTGAAGAAAGCCATATTTCTACCTCTCACTGAAGATGAGTCAAAGGTGTCAGTAAATTCCACATTGGTCTACAAGGCTTTTGTATTCCTGAAACCACCACCATCGTTTGAGACCGACAAAAAGTAAAATATTGGTGATAGATGGATTGCTTGGATAGAGACAGTTTATGATTTCTTTGATGCGCTTGAAGAGACTGATTAGAAAAATATCATCAAGTATCTAAAAAATCTTGCTGGTGATGGTGTGAAAGAAGTCATGAAGAAAATGGCTGCATAGTGACAAAGAAATTACCTTTTGTCAGATTAAAGAAACGCTGAATCTCAAGTTCAATCCATTTCCAGCTGTTGATTACGAAAGATACATTTTCAGTCAAGAACGAGCAATGTGAATACTCACCATGAATTAGTAAGCCAATTTTAATTGCTGTTTTATAGTTTGCGAAAGCAAAAGACAATGAAAATAAAGTTAAATAATAATGATGATGTCCCAGCCTGTTGCTCAGAGACATTGACGAGTTCCCTGCCTTTTCATTTACAAGGATTTCTCCCATACTGGTAGTGCCTAATACTGACAGTAAAGGAGCTGTACGCTCCGTTAATTGAATGCGAACGACATTCAGGTCCACTCATTGCTGACATGATAACGCTATTTAATTGTGCAAAAGTCTTTCTCGCCTTGATTTAAATAAAGGCTATCATCAGTTGGATTGCAGGTATATTACAACCTTTTCTACACGTGTCAGTCTGTTTCAATATAAGAAACTCTGTTTTGGTGTGTCATCGGCTGCAGAACTTTTCTAAAACGTCATTCAACATGTCGTACATGGTTGTGAATGCAGTCAGGTATAGCGGTGACATATTGATTTTCGGAGCTACACAGAAGGAGCATGATAAAACTCTCCCCCAAATATGTTGTTTACTGACTGATGCAGGCTTGACTCCAAGTGCAGACAAGTGTGAGTTCCACAAGACAAAGGTAAAATTCATATATATCACATATATTTTCAGTTGGGGATATGACTTCTGATCCTGTCAAAGTACAAGCCCTTTCAAATGCTGATCCCCCACAACATGTTTCTGTGATATGTCATTTCTTGGCATGGCCAATTACTGTTTAAGATACATACAAGACTTTGCTTCCATAAGTGCTCCCTTACGAGAGCTGATGAAGAAAAAAGTTTCATTCAAGTGGTCAAAAGAATGAGAGAGAAGTTTCAAGAAAATTAAACAAGACATTGAAACTACTACTGAAATGGCAAATTTAAATCCAAAGCTTCATGCAGAGGTTGTAGTTGATGATAGCTCAGTCGGGTTAGGTGCTATCATCGCCACAGCACAGCAGACACCCCTATGGTCAAAGGCACAATTTGTGGGGTATGCCAGTACAGGTGGCGCAGGAAAAGTCATCCCAACCCTAACATATGGAAGCGAGGTGCTTAAGAGATTGGACAGCGGTCAATTAGACACAATAATCACAACAATGTTTAGAACAGTCCTCCAGTTGCCTTCTTTCACGTCACCGGCACAAATCAGGCTGCAACTGGGCATCTGCAAGCAAACATTGGGTAGAATGATGATTTTCCTAATGTGCTGACACAAGCTGAGGTTATCAAAAGAGGGCAGTTTAGCAGAACACCTATGGTCCAATCTGTATACAAAACGATGTCAAGCGAGGCATCGATATCTGTGAAGTGGACTAAAAACCTTAGGCCTGAGCAATGTATGGAACCCACATGTTAGTCAAAACGAGTTTAAAAGGCCAGCAAAAAAAAGTACAAACAAGCTCTCCTCAATGGAAGACAAGCCGAGCCTTGGAAGAAGAAGCCATGGTTGGATGACCCTCACCTCATACAATCAGCTGACACCTCAGAGCTATTTAACTTACACCTTCAATGCACGCACTAAACTCTGTTTTTTAAAATTAAGACTGGGGGTGATTAACTTGCCCTGCCACCTTCCCAAATGGAAAAGAGAAGAAGCCCCGGAGACATGTCGATTTTGCGGCAACTATAGGGAAGACATAATTCACGTTGTGTGCCTGTGCCCCAGCCTCCTGAAAGAAAGAAGGTTCCTCCTACAGAGGGCCTGGAATAACAAGGAAGTCAGATCAGGAAGATCTGCAGTATTGGGCTGCTTCGACCTACGGAACACACATTTAAACTGCGCACTGGTGAGGTTTATGGACTGCGCAGTAAAAAAACTAGGGAAGGGGAGATGCCGATCGCTACGTCAGCCAGAGGCGCAGATCCATGGACCTCCACAATATTGACAATTATTGCCCTGTGGGCACCCTGACATAAGAAAACCCGTCAAAACTGCAAAAGCACAATTCACACAAATAAAGGACTGTGCGCACAGTCTAAAGGCTGGTCACCTTTTTCCGGCAGAACAATTATCTTGAAGGGATTGTTTTCAAAGGTACCTGCAGTGCAGGGCACAAATAAGAGAGCTTGGACATGTGGAGGACTGGGCATTCTTTTATTACTGTTACCGGTGTCCTACTTTCATTCAACTCAATAAGTGTCAAATTTTGATCTATATTTTTATCAATTAAATAAGTACCAAAACATTTTCTCTCTTGCACCGTGCAAAGGCTTTTTTGAATCATGCAATAAAGATTCTAGTTCTAGGGTATGCCAGTAGAAATTTGAATGTGCTAATTCATAACCTGAGAAAGAATGTTTGGCTGTGGTGTGGGCTTGTGAACATTTGTGTGTATTCCTGTATTGAAAGATTTTTATGCAAATAACTGATCATCAAGCTTTATTGACTATCTTTGGAAATCCAAAAGCCAAGATGCCTCCTCGCATTGAGCAGTGGAAACTAAGTTTACAAGAGTATGATTATATAAATGTGCATCGTCCAGGAAAGGATCAAAACCCTGCTGACTACTTATATGTATATATATATATATATATATATATATATATATATATATATATATATATATATATATATATATATATATATATATATATATAAAAATATATGCTGATTTGTAAAAAAAAATATTTATCGTAGGGGGAGATGTAATGTCGTGCGATCTGGCTCCCAATGGACCACGTAGAGCTGTGACGTAGGTTTCAGAGTGCAATGCCTTGAAAGCTTGTTTTAGAATTCTGAGTTTGCAGTTACACACAGCAGAATAAAGACATGTAATACTAAGCTCTGTGTGTGGCAGGGGAAGATGCTACAGTATGTATGACTCGCACATTACTCCTCTGCCACTGCGTAGTAGTTAAAAGCAGGGGCAGATTATTTTGGGGACCATGCATAACTAAAAACTATAAATGGGTAAAAAGTGAATTATGGGGATGTTTTTATACCTTGGGGCTCTGAGTGACATCATAGACAGCTTAAGTTTCATTCTAGTTGTCTATTTGATGTCACTCAGCAACCCTCTGTGAAAAATATCCCTGAAAATTCACTGTTAGCCATCCATAATTCTATATGTAATCTATTTTCCGTTCTGCATTCAACATGGCCATAACATTTTATCTAATATAACACTCAGATTAGACAGACCTGAGACAGGAACACCCTGTTTTTAAATGTTTGTTCTAAATTATAAAGAAAATGTAGTGACAGTGATGGCAGAGGCTAATAAATATAAAGAAAAGTATAGTTTACCTTCAGATAATCACCACCACATCCCATGCCACAAAAAAAACGATATATTTCCCTATTTCACTTGATTACTTGCTCTTATTGGTCCCATTGACTTTGGGGTGATTATTTAAGTCTGTCCGCCATAGTGCCGGGAATTGGTGCCAGCCACCTATATGGCAGCGGTCCCGCACATGTAATTACAATTCGACCACTACTGTGGCGGTCGCATTGTGCATGTTTACCATTGCAGCAGGTGCTGCTGGCTGCAGCACCCTGTAGGGAACTGTAGGAGGGCCCCCCAAGTGCACAAGTAACATGCTTCTGCAAAAGGGGGGCCTGCAACGAGCACCCAAAGTACATCACCACCAGCCATTTAATGGAAGTTGAACTGCCATAGAGAGGCTGGTGGGGATGCAGCATCCAAATCTGGTGGGCGGTGGGTCCGACAGGCAATCGTAATGATTGTCTGTGTCAGATCTGTGGCAGATGGTCTTTCCATCTGCCAGTACACTGCCCGCCATCCTTATCTGGAGGGCAGAGAATGGCCGCACGATGGCGGTGAACCAGCCGCAGGCAGGCTGCCGGTGGTTAGTTCACTGCCATCATAATGACCCTCTTTGTTTTTTAAACTATAGCAGCACTAGTACAGAGGAGGCGTACTCTCTTACACAGGACAGACAAGTTGTTACTGGCAGATTGCTAGTCGTTATTACAACTGAGACCAAAATGGTTTAAATCTCAAAAAGGTTTGATGGACTTAGCTTAGCCGATGAAAGCCAGAGATTCTGTCAGAAAATCGAAGGGTGTGTTTGCCTGGACATTGAGCAGGATGTGCCGCAGCTCAGGGAGCACAGCACGCCAGACCTAGCTCTAGGAAAGGACTCAATGTTCTTCAGGCTTCAAGCATCAGAGGCGGTCCTAATCTGGGGGCTTCATGTGTGATGGTGAATCTGTGCAGGTACGTGAAATCAAGGAGAAGCAGTTAAACATGAAATGGGCAACGGCTTATTAATTTCTTTGCAATTCTCTAAACAGAAACTGACCCTAATAGGCCCTAGCTCAGGAGTATGGAATCAAGAAATAGGCCTGAACAACATTTCAGAATGAGAGATAGAACTGTAAACTTTAAGAAAAGCCATAACAAGACCACATGATGAACTGAAGGAAGGGAACAACAGGACTTCAGTGTTGGGCTAGGGGAAGGAATGGAGTGGAGTAGAAAATAATTAAAACGGCAGTGGTGTAGAAGAAAAATGTAGAGAATTGAAAAAGTCTAGCACAAGTATGAATAAAACCATGGCTTTATTTTTTTCAACTCTTATGTTTACTACGTTCTGCGTCGCAGTAAACTTTTAGGTTTAATTTAAAGGAAAAAAGGCACCTGAATCCTCAGGGAGTCTCTCTTCAGACAAAGCTCTTAATATGGTAGTCCAGGGTTAAGGCACCCTCCCTGAGAAACACAACCTCATGAGACCCATCTCAATATGCACCAGAAAGAAGGGTCGTTGAGTACTTTATATGTTGGTGTATAGTGATATAGAGTGGGCAGAAGAAAGAGGATGAGAAAGGACAGTTGATTATTATTTTCTCATGAAGCCAACTGCTTGCATTTCTTTTTATCTAAAGTATAGGAAAACACCTGGGTGGCAAAATAACGGGCCTTTGTATAGACAATAACATTTAAAGATATATTTTATGTTGCTGTGATACAAGAACATTTAAAGAAAAATGTGGAGGGAAACAGAAGTGTTATAAACATTTCTGCACCACCATGATGAACACTCTAGAATACCCCACAACCTAGGGGGCCATTAGGATGACAGGCGTCCGCCCGCCATCCTATCGGATAACAGGACCGCCCACCATAAGGCGGGGGTCCCGTGGGGGGTATTAGGATGCGCCCGCCACAGTGGCGGGTGCCTCCTGCATTTTTAACATTGTGGCGGGCGGAGCTCTCAGCACCGCCCACCACAATGCTAAAACTGCTTGTCGTGCATGTGCATGCACAACGTGGCAGGCACTGCGCGGTGCCTGCCATGTTGTGCATGCACATGTAGGGGGGTACCATAGGTACCCCCCATGTGTCTCCCCCACCCCCATCATCCTGGGGGCCTGCAATGGGCCCCAAAAAGAAAGACCGCATGCCCCTCCCGCCCTCATCCTAATATGGTTGGCGGTGTCTTGCAGACACCGCCACCATAGAAAAGCACTTGTTCTAATGGCCCCTAGTTTTTTTCCAGTAATATATTTCACTTGAAGGACAGAATGGGTAGGTACCATAAAGCTCAAAGAGGTACCTCATGGTACGGATTAGATAGTGGGACCACCATCAAGGTATGCATAGTTCAAGGTGTCTGCTTCCTTGGCCATACCTTCAAGAAAAGGTAATTGTGAAAGGCATGCGTGTTGTAGGTCCAGGGCTAAAACTAGTTTGCTAACACACATCTGCAAAAAAAGTTTAATTTAGGATTATGTGGAAATTATGTATGCAGTACCAAAACAGTAATGAAATCAAAACACCATGCAATAAAAATCCCACCCAGAATTAGAAAAATATAGTCAAATTTAATAAATAAATATAATGAAAATGGAACAAGTCCAATAAGGCGAACAGGAGATATCTATTTGTTAAGTTTTAAGTAGAAATAGCACCAAAAAGCATAAATGGCCAATGACAGTGAGATATGCTGTGGTCATGTATACTCGAGGAATGGGCTTGTGGAACCTTGGCATTGTCAAGCGAAGGTTTCACATGGAATGTGCTTCGAATCGCGGGCAGTTGGAAGTGTACTGCGACTACAAGCAGCTCATCATATTGTAACTTAAAATAAAATATACTTGAATAATTACAGCCAGTGTCTTCTGTCCTCAAGTATGACACTTTTGTTGGCAACAAGTGAGTGGCAAGCTGCTTGCATGAATCTATGTGTTCTGGTGAAAGAAGGTTGCTGCAGATGGCGTCTTTCTTCTGCGAGGGTAGTCGTAGAATGTGTGGTATGCATAGCATCCTACTAACGTCTCATTGGTGGCAACATTTTTGTGAGCAAAGTATACTTTTGTGGAGTGATATGTGCAGGTGATGTGGTATCCGAGGCCTTGGAATGCACATAGCTGTGTGGAATGCAGTGATGCCAGCCAACCTTGAGTGCATTGAGATGTAATGGCTTTGCAGCTCTTATGATGTGCGGTGACCATTTGGTGGCTGGACGGCTATTATTTTAGTCGTGTTGGCATTTTATAGAACAGTGTTCAGTAGTCGGTGAACCAGCGTATTGGGTAATCAATGGTGGTGTGCTCCAGCATTGGATGTTAGCGTATACTAGCTGACACGCTTCAGATCACAGGTACTGTTGCACTTAAGATCACGAGTACTGGCAATTCATATTTTTCATTTCAGCGCTGACACTCACAGCATTCTTTAAAGCCAAGTAGCGTTTTGGTTCACTGAGATGCACAGCACACTGATAATGGCATCTCATCATCTGGTATTAACGCTGATGTGCACTCCATTGGTAATAGCCAAGTGCGTCACCTCGTTGATATGCACAGCATTACTGACAACCCTAAAAAAAGGTGTGTTATCTCGCTGATGCGCACAGCATTACAGACATCTTGCACCTTGATTTTTGCACCATACCTTAATAATGCTGATGTGCAAAGCATCTTCAAAGGCAAGTGCATTATATGTATGATGCACATAGCATTAAAGTAATTTTTTAATATTGAAGGGCTATCACACCACACTGAAGTCTCAGTGACATAAGCACATCTGACACTGTCTTTCTTTTCTTTTTTTTTTTTTTTTATTATATATTTTTTTTTATTTAAACCATTGCACAATTTACACAGTTCATTATAGATTCTACAATCATCCATTGTATTCAACTATCGTATTACATCATACATAATGGAAAGTAAAGAAGAGACACAAGAGAAAAAAAAAAAAGAAAAAAGAAAAAACAGTTTAGATTTCAATAAGCACCTTATCAGCATCAACTCAGGTTATTTACTTATTTCATTTGCCATGTCATAAGCTGTTCCGGTCTCACAAATCCATTCCTTCCTTCCATCTTATTATGGGATCCCATATCCTTAACCCCAAGCTTCTCCCTTTCCTACCTTTCCGGGCGTATATGTTCTTTTCCAAATTATAGGTTGATAACAAGTTCGACAGCCAAACTTGCATTCCTGGGGGATTTTTATCTAGCCAAGCCCTAGCTAGACATAACCTAAAAACAGCCATTGCAACAAAGATGAATTCTCTCTGCATAACATTAGTATCTGTGACTATCCCGAGGAGTATTTCTGGAGGTTTTAAAGTAATCTGAATATTAAGAGTGGCATCCAGAAACTGCTCTATATCCTTTATCACTGTCTTTATCTGTGGGCATAATGCAAATAGATGTATTAAATCTGCATCGGGGGAGGAACATCTTGGGCATGTGGTGCCTGTAGTACCCCCCCATTTTGCTATTTTTGCAGGGGTAAAGTAGAGCGAGTAAAGTGTTTTATACTGCTGCGATTGCAGCGGAGCTGAGCACAGGAGAGTTCGCCCTAAGTCCAGCGACTCCTTAAACCACCAGGGTTCCCCTTCTAGCCTCGCTGCCCACTTTTCGCCATGTTTATCCATGTCATCCGGTTTACTTGCTACCAGCTCTGCATAGAAGCACCGTATTGAACAATCTCCCCCCAATCTTATTTTCTCCAGGATTTCTACTTTAGCAAACCCTATGCTTCCACCTTGCTTATTCCCAAGAAAACTTCTTAGCTGAAAAAATTTAAAAAAGTCCCTCCTATCTAACCCAAATTTGGACATTAGCTCCGTGAATTGAAGCATCCCTTCCTTGTTCCTCACATCTCCAAGCTGAACTATCCCCTTGTCCACCCAGCCTGCCATTGTAATATCACCGAAGATCTGCCTTGGGAGAGAGATGTTTTTATATAGTCTCGTATACCAGTTGTATCGGCCCAACCCAAGTCTTTTCATCACTGCAATCCAGACCTTAGTGGCAGCTTGTACTGTCTTGAACCTAGTTCTTTTAAAATACGCAAAATCCATACCTTTGAGGAAGGAGTTCTCTACCTCCTGTCCCAGCACAGTAGAATATATCCTGGTTGAGTCATTCATTGTTCTAACGTCTAGACCTCCCCCCCCTATCAGTCCCCGCATATATTGGAGTGCAGATGCCCAATAGTATAATCTAAAATCGGGCACCCCCCACCCCCCCTTTTCTCTGGGAAGGGACATAAAGCGGTATGCCCTTCGGGTCTTGCCATGGGCCCAAACAAATCTATTCAGAATTTTTTCCAGATCGTTAAACCATTTTAGCTCAAAAAATAAAGGTATTGTCCTAAACAAATACAGAAATTTCGGTAAAATTAACATTTTTATAACGTTAGTACAGCCTACTAATGACAGGTGCAGATTATTCATACGTACTAAATCAGACTTAACTTTTAACATAAGTGGCGCGAGATTGATCTGTACCAACTCATCCAAATTAGATGTGATTGCGACCCCCAAGTATATAGCAGAATCTACCACTCTTTGATCATTACATACACTGTGTTGATTGCATACAATTTGGGTTTTGGAGCTGTTCAGGCTATAACCGGATATTTGCCCGAATCTTTGAGCTTCAGCCTCAATTTCCACTAAGGCCATACTAGGATTAGGAGTCAAGATAGCAATGTCATCCGCGTAAGCAAGTGTCTTTATTACGCATCCATTCAACCTTACTGGGGGGATTCTTATATTGCTTTCAATTTTCCTTATCAAAGGATCTAGGTAAAGAGCAAATAATAATGGTGATGCCGGGCACCTTGATTTTTGCACAATACCTTAATAATGCTGATGTGCAAAGCATCTTCAAAGGCAAGTGCATTATATGTATGATGCACATAGCATTAAAGTAATTTTTTAATATTGAAGGGCTATCACACCACACTGAAGTCTCAGTGACATAAGCACATCTGACACTGTCTTTCTTTTCAACGCATTTGTATGTACAAAGGCCTGTTTGCACAGCAGGAATCACAATATAAACATATATTTCAGTCAAGTTGTAATGTGGTGTGTTGAACTGTACTGATACATTTAATTTTAACTGACAATGGGGTATTACAGTAGAGAATGCAGGCAGTAAATCCTCCTCCTCATTTCTTACAGACACCCAGTGATCCACCTGTGGCCTGGAAACAATGGTGTGATGCTTTTGAGACATGTGCCAGTGAAGCATTACGTTTTCATCCAGAATGGTAACAAAATCTGCTGTTGCACTCTTTAGGTTTTGAGGGTAGAGCCATTTTGAAACACTTACTGTATTTAGATGTAGCTTGATGAATACCAAGAAATGGTCAAAGAAACTGGCAGTAGTGTAGTGATGAGACGCATATTTATTAAGAGAGGTCAATATGTTGGGGAAGATGTAGATGCACATACTACAGCATTCAGGAGATTAGTGGCTGAGTGTCAATTTATAAACTTTGCAGATCATCTAGTATGAGACCAGTTCATAGGGCATTGCCGTGATAAGACTGTCAAACAGAAATTATTGTCCCTGGGAAACCCTTCATTAGAGGTTACAATTAAGACAGCCAAAGGTATTGCAACATCTCAGGCATCTGCAAAGAAAATGGATAGTAAAAGTTCTGATCTTGTGGCAGAAGTAAATACTAAGGCGTTAAAATCATCAAGGGATTCTAAACAAGGTGATAAATCCAAGTCCTTTTTCTCACAACAGATGTACATTTCAACTGTGGGAATTGTACGCATGCAAAAGGAGGGAGACAATGTCAACCCAAATTGTAATTTGTAGACAATGCAACAAACTTGGGCACTTAGCAAAAGTTTGCCAAAGTCAGATATCTAGGGTGTCATTATCTGTTAAATGTGTCACAGAGAAGTGTGTGCCTGATGATGAGTAAGGCATTGAGAGATATTTGAGGGACATGGTTGTAGTAGTTAAAGTAATGACATAAAAACAGGTGGCCCAAGTTCATGTTTTGACCCGTATGTGGAAATCATAGTGGGTGGTAAAGTTCTAAAGTTGCTGGTGGATTCAGGCACATGAACATCAATGATTACGCAAGAGTTATTTGACAAAGTAAAGTTAGACAGATCATTGTTACTAACCCTGGGCGTAGTTCGCGTAGTAGCGCTACACGTAGCCATGGGAAGGGCACTTTGCACTACGCAAGCTATGCGTAGCTACACGAACTGCAATCATTTCAAACAGCATCTTGCACAGTGCAAGCGGTCGTTTTCTGCTGCTCGAGTTGATTTGTACTCGAGCAGCAGCTTTCTCAACTCCGACTGGTAGATATTCATCGCAAGCGGTCGTGAGCATATGCGACCACTCACAATGAGAAACCTGACCTCCCCGCATTGAGAATCTCGCCAGGAGGTATATTTTCCACGCCCGCGATCGGTAACTGATGTTGCTGATCGCGAACGAGGAAAAAGTCTCACCGGGATGGTGATTTTGCTCTCTCGCGGTCGCCAACTTGACGTTGAGGACCACAAGCAAGCAAAAAATACCCGCTATGCTACGCTACGCGTTTTTGCACAGCGCTACATGCAATTTGCATAGCGCATAGCAGCGCAAACTACGCCCAGGGTTAATTGTTACCCCCGGATCGTAAGGCTATGTCATATGAGGGATGCAATATTGACTTGTGTGGCTACATAGGTGATATATTAGAGATTAAAGGTCGCAGAATAGAAGGCAGGATCTATGTGCCTCATAAAGGCCTTAAGATTCTAGGTTGGTTCCATCAGGGTCTCTTTGACATGATCCTGAAACTAGGTACCAAAGAATAAGGCTAGCCATTAGAGAAGATGATGATCTAGAAGAGATCATGAACAAATGTCCACATGTATTTTTGGGTGAACTGGGCAACGTTAAGAATTTTAAACACAAAATTATTTTAAAAGATGGAGCAAGGGCAGTTAAGCACAAACTCCGAAATGTTCACTTCAGCATTTGTAAGGATTTGGAAAAAGAGTTGGATATGTTGTGTAAAAGGGGTATAATTGAACCAGTTGATTCCTCAATGTGGTTGTCACCTTTGGTAGTGGACTGCAAACACAGTAGGGAATCGAGAGTATGTGCTGACCTCGGTTGTCTTAACAAGAAGATGTGGGTTGATTCACATCCCCTACCCAACATCTCTGAGCTACTAGCGGGGGTGAAAGAGGCACATTTATTTTCAAAACTGGATTTGGGTTCAGCCTACCACCAGATTGAGTTGGCGGTGGAGTCAAGCCATCTAACAATTTTTGTTTCCCCTTTTGGAACATATCAGTTCTGTTGTATGCCTTTTGGATTAGCTTTGGTAGCTTCAGTCTTTTAAAGGGTAATGTTCAATATGCTCAAAGGAATACAAGGGACCTCCATATTTCAGAACGATGTTCTGATTTATGCTCCAGATAGCCAATCTCATGATAGGATTCTGGATGAAGTATTGAACACATTTCAAACTCAAGGAGCTGTATTCAGAAGGGACAAATGTGTTTTCCTTACTGCCAACATGGAATATTTGGGACCCTTTGTAACCAGTGAGGTTATTGCCCCTAAGCCCAGTCTTGTGAGGAGCATCACGCAAGCAAAGCCACCAGTGGGCAAGGCAAGTCTAAAGTAATTTCTAGGCTTGTGTGAATTTTATTCTAGATTTACACAGAATTATGCAAAAATCAATCAACCATTTGTAGAGCGCTACATACCTGTGAGGGTCTCAAGGCGCTGGGGAGGAAAGGGGGGCCTCCACTGATTGAACAGCTAGGTCTAGAGAAGTCTCCTGAAGGTCAGCAGGTCTTGGGTCTGTCGTAGGCTCGGTGGAATGGTGTTCCAGGTCTTGGCGGTGAGGTGGGATATTCATTTAAGCAGCAGAATCCACCTTATTTGTTGCTACCTGTATATGATCTAATGTACAAACTCTACACGGCACAACTGGATCTACTACACCATATACAATCTGACTCCTGTAATTTACTTACGCTCGAAATTCAATTTCTCTGATCTCCTCTTACAGGCCCTTCTAGGGTATTCTCCCATCTATTTGCTACGAGAAAATATTCTTCTGTCAGATCATTCACTCCAAGTCTCCCTATGTAAGGCTCCAGGGTAACCATAATCTTAAATCTCTCTGGGATAGGCTACGATTTCAAATCTCGTCTTTAAATATCAGCCTGAACCCCCTCAGTACCTCTGCTGCCTTGTGAACCTTGTTCTGATTGTCAGGCTGGTAGATGAAAATGGTGCATAACCCCCCGTCCCGCAGCAAGGTTGAGACTGTTGTCTTGCATGAAAAGTAGAGGTGTTGCATTTTAGTGTAGCACACAGTACCTCAGTTTGGGGGCATTTATGGTGCAACATTGGCATGAAGTATTAAAAATTACCACTTTGGGTTTGGTCATGAAGTACACAGAATCTGGTTGCGCACAGGAGAGAAATTTGAATTTGATCTCAAGACTTTTGTCAAAGTTTCAGAAGAGTTGTTAGTGGAAGGTGGTCTATTGCTAAGAGCAGACTCGTTTGTTCCCCCCATTGCGTTGAGGAATGCCATCATAGATGTGGCTCATTAGGGTCACTTGGGATCTACTATGACTAGAAGATATGTAAGATTGACATTTTGGTGCCCTGCTATTTATAGTGAGATTGATCAAGTTGTTAAAGAATGTGTTATCTGTTCAAGTTGTAATAAGACCATGAAATTCAGGACTTCTCCATTATGTCCCATTGAGGTACCCAAAGGACCTAGGGGAAAATTGGGAATAGATATTGTAGGGCCATTCCATTCATTAGCAAGCACTTAAAGGTTTGCATTAGTAAACTATTACAGTAAATGGCCTGAAGTAAAATTTCTGAGAGAGGTTACATCTAAAGTTGTGGTGGATTTCTTAAAGGAAGTTTTTTTAAACAAGGGCTTTACAGACATGTTGGTATTAAACAATGGTGTTCAATTTGTTTCAAGGGAAGTGGAGATGTTTCTGAAAACAAGTGGCATTAAGCATCTTAAGAGTACACTACCATCCCCAACCAAATGGACTCGTTGAGAGAAAGGACAAAGTGTTAGGAGAATGTATCCAGTGGGCTATTTCCAATAAGTGTGTTGTGGCTAATGAAGTGAAATGTAAGCAATGGTTTTATCGTACTACTCTTTATGTGGCAACAAGTGTTTCACCTTTACAATTGTTACAAGGTAGAAGGGCCACAACTTGTTTTTGTCCAGCATGGATGAATAAGTGGGTGAAAGCGAATCAGGACAAATGGTCTGATGAAACCATTAGGTCTAGAGTTATTACAATTCAAGAGAAACAAAGTATTTTAATGAACCAGACTTCAAGGTGGGAGAAGTTGTTCATTTCTGTGAATCTGTTCATGTGTAAAAAGGGGGTACCAATTTGGAGGTCAAGTTAAATTTTGAAGGTAAAAGGAAAAAATATGAAAGTCGAAGGTGGACAAAGGTGGAACAGCGTGAATGTGGTTAAAGTGAACAATACAGGGGAGGTATTGGACAGCGACAAGAATGATTCTATGTTTTTTTGTATTTTTTTGTATTCATTTATTTAAAATAGGGGTCAAATGATCATGTCAAATGTTAATACTTATGTAATTTGATGACTAGGCTTTGTTCACATGTAGTATCAGGCAGTATAATATGCTAATGTTCTTGTAGGATGATGTCTAGAAGTATTTTTGTAAAAGAAAAGAGTCGTGTGGTATTCAATGGTCATGTAAGCTGGAGCCATAGACTAGTGTAACCTTTGCATTGTCTTGTGAAGGTTCCACGTGGAATGTGCTTTGAATTGTGGGAAGTTGGAAGTGTCCTGTGAACACCATCAGCTCATCATGTTGTATCTTAAAATAAAATATACTTGAATACTTGTAGCAAGTGTCTTCTATCCTTCATGTATAACAGATAGTCTATGGAATCAGTAGACCAGGACCTAGGCATGATTTGTGGCTGATTGAGACTACGGTCTGGTCGGAACCATGAAGTGGATTGGTCTGGAAGCCCAAAAGTTAGAAAGTGTTGCTGAGTCCTAATATAGAAGGAGACTTTGTCACTTTTTGAGGCAAAAATCCTGATGTGTGGGCCGCCTCTGAAATTTTAGCTGCTACCATGAAACGGAAGGCCAGATACTTGAAGCAGGCTTGTCCCACTGGTTCTATGGAGCTTTGGAGGTTTCTTGCTGAATGGAATTTTTTTGTTTGTTTGGAGGTGCTGGGAGCCATGACCAGGATGAAGATGATTTTCAATCTGATGAAATGGAACTGCCATAGGATAATTTTTCCAGCTGGTCAACTTGGAGCTCTGGAGGAACACATTTTCAAAGTTTCCAAACTGTTTATGGTGCCCAAACAACCACAGAGTACCCTTGTAAGGCCCTCAGAACCTCAGAGGGGGCATTTAGAGACACGTATGGTGTCAGACAGAGACCAACAGCAAAGTCCAGTCCAGTTGCCAGTTCTACCGGTCAGTGGGGCACTGGATGAAAAAGATCTGTTGTAGTTTGTTGTGTTCCTTTAGCCCTGTAGGAATTAAGCCAACTAACCATTGGAGCCCATCCTTTTCCCGGGGACTAAGGGGGCTCCTGACCAGTTCTTCATTGATTCTCTCAGGTCAACTCCTCTTCTGTTCTTTCTGTAGGTCCAGAAAGTCTGCTGATGGTTTGCCATATGTATGCCTGGCAATAGCTTGTGGGGCAGAGAAGACTCATGGGCACACTGTAACCCATGAGGTGAAAGTTACAGGGGTAACTCTTCTACTTTACCTATTTGCAGTACTGCAAATAGGCCGCACATGCCATGTGTCTGTGCATTTTCAAGATGGCAAATTTCTTCGGCTACACTAAACTTGGACTCTGAACATCGCGGGTCTGTAGTGCAGTGCATTTTGGTAATCACCAGTGTCCTTCCACATCTAACACTAAAACCTAGTTTGAAGCAGGTCCTGTACCTACAACAAACCTGGAGACAGAGGTCTGGTAGGAGAAAGGCAGGTTCTTACAGCACAGGGGATGCACAAGACTTGCCCTTTCATCCTGGTTTCTTCCTTTTAAGTTCACCAAAGTGTGACATATTGTTCTTCAGAGAGACTTGTCAGGCAGGATTTAACAGGGGGGTGTCAACAGCATGCCCATAGACCTCACCCAAAAGATTCTGCAGATGTATGATGTTACAACGCATACTTTTACAACGCATACCTTTACAACACATTTTTTACAACGCAACATTCATTACAACGCATTCCATTACAACGCATGCCATTACAATGAATTTTTAAAAACTACCTTTACAACGCATTTCATTACAACGCATACTACCTTTACAATGCATACCATCGCAACGCATACCATTGCATTGCATGTATGGTAAGTATTGGATAGTGTAGAGGTACAAATTATTCTAACTCCAGGGGGTGCAACAGTAGGGTAAGTGTTGGATAGTGTAGGGGTAAAAATTACAATTCTAACTCCAGGGGGTGCAACAGTAGGGTAAGTGTTGGATAGTGTAAGGGTACTATGCGTTGTGATAGTATGCGTTGTAATGGTATGCGTTGTAATGACTGCGTTGTTATGACATGCATTGTAGTGGTATGCGTTGTAGTGTCATGCGTTGTAATGGTTGCGTTGTAATGGCATGCGATTTAATGGATGTTGCGTTGTAAAAGTTTCGTTGTAATGGTAGTGCATTGTAAAAGTTGCGTTGTAAAGGTTGTTTCCCGATTCTGCAGAGCTCAGATAAGTCACCCCTCCCCATTAAAGTCAGCTTATTTCTGTCTTTGCCAATGTCCGCTTTTTAGGTTTCGATTCATGAATACTGTAGGCATTCTGATACATGAGGCATATTGAAATGGGCTGTGACAGAATTGCTGGATTTCTGATTTGTTGACCTTTCATCATCATGATTTAATGATGAATTATGGTTTTTTCACAGTATTCTTTTGATAGTATTGGCTGTTTTCAGTTTTTTCATGCAAGTGGAAATTACTTTAAGTTTTCACAGAAAATATTTTACAGCAGGCATCAGTTATTATAGGATAACTGGATATGCCAATGCTTTTTAGTGACTTGTGGCCTACAACTATTCTTCCATTGCCATTATGACAGTACTATCTTAAGGTTTTCTGGGGAGCTCATAAAATTCTTATTTTTATTACTTATTTTCAGCTAATTCAAGCTCTCGTGATGCCAATAATATTGAACATTAAACGTTCAAATATTAGGGGATGCTCAACCTGCCTGGTGTCCGTTAGCCAAATAGTATCAAAGCCAAGTTCTTATTTTTGCATTTGAATCTAAATTCATGTAGTCTCGTACAATATTTTACATGAAATTGACCATCTAATCGCCCTGCACCTCCCATTACAAGAAATACATTTTATGGTTTATGGTTTACGGCTTACGTGCTACAAACAGAAGAATGGGTTCCGATAAACAGGTCGCTTCTACATTTACCAATGGTGTATCGCACAGCCGTATAGATTATATCCTCACTAACAAAGAGAACTGGGCCAGTATTGAGGATATTAGGATAGTGGCAAGGGCAGAGAGCGACCATGACCCATTAAGTCTATCATTCAGGCTATTTGAATTACCTAACAGCGAGGGCCTTAATGATTGTGTGGAAATAGCCCTCTCAAACGATTATAGAGTAAGATGGGCTAATTGTGCAATAAATGAAGAACATATTGTTGCAATGAGGGATTTAACAGTCCAGGCTATAGTGGAACTCCAGAACAACTCCACTGTGGAGGAAGTCGTATCAAATACTGGCCTGACCCATGATAAATTTTTTAATCAGTTAAGATGTTATTTTGTTAAAAAGGTGACTAAAAAACGGAGTAGGCCAGTGAGGAAGGAAGACCAATGGTAGGGCAAGTCCTGTAGGGTCGCGTATAAGGCCCTATCCGACGCAGTTAAAACCAAAGAAATAGTCAGGATTAAGACTGCCCGTGTCATGTATAAGAAAACCCAATATAAGGCAAAACGTGATTGGGATGATGAATATTCGAGGGAGCTGCTGAGTGCCAGTGGAGAAAGATCAATGTGCTCCTTCTGGGATATGGTCAAATGGGGAAGGGGGGCTAAAAAGGGCGAACCTATTAATTATGTCTCACCTGATGCCTGGGTTTCCCACTATGCATCCCAGTTTGTGTCTACTGATAAAAACGGTGATGAGTGTGAGGTTCTTACCAATATAACCCAGGGCACAAATCACCTCTCCTTCTCCAGAATAGAAGTTATTAAGACTTTGAACAGTATCCCTAAAGCTAGAGCTCCAGGCCTAGATGTAGTCCCAGCGGACCTCTTCATGCATGACAAAGACCTTTGGGTTTCTTATATCCACTTGTTAGCCAATGGCATTGCTATGGGCTCACCTATACCAGAGTCCTGGAAGGGTGCCGAGATTATTCCAATTTTTAAGAAGGGGGAATGCTCGGACCCAGGAAATTACAGGCCAATCAGCCTCATAGCATGCATACAAAAGGTGGTGGCGAGGCTCTTATTGCAGCGTATCCAGGGTTGGATAGAGGCCAACAATGTTCTATCACCTATCCAGGCCGGGTTTCGCAGCCATACCAGTACGGTTGACCAAGTTTTTAGATTTGTTTTAATATACTGGCGTGTAGTTCTACTAAGGAGGGGGTATGCTATTTGCAGCTTTCATTGATCTTAAATCAGCGTTCGATCTAGTGCCACGTGCAAAATTGGGGGCAGTTTTACAAGATCAGGGCATCCCATTAGATATTCTGTCTCTCTTAATTATACTACATGAGGAAAATGTTGCCAGAGTCCGTTGAAACCAGCAGGGGAGTGTTACTGATAAATTTCCAATCGCAAGGGGAGTTCGCCAAGGGTGCGTACTAGCCCCTACCCTTTTCTCACTATACATCAACAGGGTGATCAGCTACTATGATCAGCAACCAACTGATGCACCGAAGTTGGATGGTAAGCTGATCCCCCTGTTGATGTTTGCAGATGACACGTTACTAATCTCCAAAACACAGCAGGGCCTACAGAAGGCCATTGATGTTTTTGAAGTCTTCTGCAATGACCATGGACTTGTCATTAACACTGCTAAGACTAAGTTCATGGTCTTACATAAAAGTAAGCATGTTAGAGGGAAGGTGGTTATGGATGGGGTCCAACTGGAACAAACCCAAGTCTTTACCTATTTGGGTATAACTCTGTCATCCAAATTAGACTGGAGACATCACACTAACCAGCTGGTTACGAAGCACGCTCATCTGACGGGAGCACTCACTAAGGAATTTTATTTGTCACACACTAGGCCAATTACCCCGGTTTTAAAGATTTATGACGCCAAAGTTGGCGCGGCAGTCCTCTATGGGGCGGAATTGTGGGGTCTTAGTAATTTAAAGAAGCTGACGGGCGCGCAAAGTAAATTCTTGCTCAATATTACAGGCCTTCCGGCTTCTACCCCGCTGATTCCTCTCCGCTATGACCTGGGAATTCAATGCCTCGAAGATATGGCCAGATATAGATCAGCTGCCTACTGGAGGAGATTATGGGTCACTCCAGAACTCTCCCAGTATGCTCGAGCCTTTCTGGAGGTTAGAGATGCTGACAGGGCTCACAAAATATTATGGTTAAGGGAGGTAAAGGCAATATATATGGCTATGGGCCTATCCACACTGTGGGATGACCCAATAGGGAATCCCTTTCCACCTAGAAAAACACTTAGAGACCTGTACTGGAACATGCTTGAGGTTAAAAGATTCGGCCGCTCTATTGAACCAACATTAACGGCGGAATTCCTGGGAATGAAACATTCTCCAGCCCTTGAGGGTTATTGGGACTGGATTACTATCCCGGGGGACAGGAAGAAATATCACCAGCTCAGGGTGGGGACACTACCACTCAATGCCTTCACTGCAAGGTGGCGAGGGGGACAAGGCTCTGTCTGTCCCTTCTGTCCCACTCAGCGGGAAGACATTGGGCATATACTATTTGCCTGCCCCGAATACAAGGTTCCTAGGATATCTTGGTTAAAACCCATTTGTGTTCAGTTAGGTCTCAAAACAGGTTATGAGTCTGTCAGGATCCTTCGAACTGACAATTCCCAGGTTGTGGTTATAGCTGTGGCTAAGTTCCTCCACTGGATGTGGATCATCCGGGCTCGTAAAATGAGTCTACAGTGACATTTTAGTGGCTCTTTTAAAAAGGCTTTTCACAGGCTTATGTCACCCAAGATATAGAATGTGTTTATGAATTTATTAAATTATAATTTTATAATAATATAAATGTTTTTTTTTTTAAAAATACCTGTAAAATTAATTGAATTGTACGTATATCTATATATATGTATATGAATTGTATATTTATGTTTTTAACCAGTTTTAATAATTGAACATCTGCTTATATGCATTTAATTTATGTGTTCAAATTTATGATGGATGGCCTATAATTGATGCGGCGCATTGTGATTGACATTAGCTGTTACAGGAGGGTTATTTTAAATTTTTTATTATGGACCAAGCTTAGCTGTTGTAAACGTCTTTCATGATTTAATAATCGAAATAAAGACTTTTGAATTGAATTGGTTGAGAAGTTGATATTTAGTGGATTTGTATACAATGATAAAATAAGACCCATGAATGTATGTAGTGTATTCAATTGTAGCTTTAATTGCAATATATTAGTAAGAACAATAAATCCCTCTTCACAACTGGCATTCTCACTGAAACTGAAAATTAAATAACTGCTCAGAGCATTTTAACTATTGCATTGCATGGAATCTAATAATTTTCCCCCTACTTCACTTCCCTTGCTTTGTTACTCCATTCATCTTTCTATGTGTTCTCTGGCTGCAGAATGATTTCCCTTTGTGATGAGGAAGTGAATGGGAGGCAGCAGTAGGAAAGAGATGTATAGGTGAAGAGAAAGGTTGAGTGAGAGAGGTGAAGTAGTTGAAGTTGGGAAGTAGAAATAGCGATGAAGTAGAGAGGTAGGTGAGGTAAGGAGAAATGTAAGACAAAGAGAAAAAAGCGAGATAGCCAAAAAAAAGAAAAATATATAGCGAGGTTGGAAGAGGAAGATAAACAGATATAGAGAGAGAAATCTGATTTATAGTGAGGTAGAGAGCAAGATATAGAATGTAGGCCTGGGCAGAGTTTCCAAAGTTCTATTCTGTGGAACTACACTAAGTGCCTGAAAAACTCTGCCGCGCTCCCTGGAGTTTATCTAGTGGCGCAGTCTGTTAAGTTGCACTATTTTTTAGACCAATTAAAATTACGCTGCCCAGGTGCTGAATCGATCTGCACAGGAGGCACATTGTCTGCTACAGAGCTGCCCCGATGCTGAATTGCTCCAGTCAGGATTCCAGTTCCAGCAGTTGAGTCTGTGCACAAAGACTTGCTGACACAGGTTCTGCAAGACCTATTACTCAGCCAACAGATAAAAAATACCAGCTCATCTTTGCAATTGCAGTAACCACGCAACAAGGTAAACCTGGAAGGTGCACTGCACCCCTGGCTCTGCGCCGTACCGTGCTGAGCAAGCAGTCACGTGCTGCTTTCCCGAGGGGGGAGGGGATCACTTAGAGCTTGAAAAATCAATCCAAAGGCACAGGGATAGTCTGAGACGGAAACACACAGCGTTAGCATGAATGAAATATGCACAGTAGAAATATCCCAGTACTGACTGAATACAAATACAAACACCTGAGTACAGAACGTTACTGACTGGGTACCAACAGCACAAACATTCCGGTAACGACTAGGGACAAATACAAATGACTGAGTACACAATGGTACGACTGGGTGAAAATAAGTTCTAATAGAGCGGCGGAGGGCTTGCAATACTTGCGGGTGGGGGGGAATCGCGCGGGGGTGGGGGCCGGGGGAATTTAAAATAAAAAAAGAAAACTTACCTGACCAGGTCTGTGCCGCTTCTCGGCCGGGTCCGCGTTGGTGCCTCTTCATACAGGAACAGCACTGGAGTGGCAACCCCTCAGCCAATACGGGTGCTGCTCCAGCAGCACCAGGATTGGCTTAGGGCAGGGTTACTCGCCGCCCTAAACCTGCCCATTAGGAGACTGAGGTTGAGTCTTTGCTCAACCCACGCTCTCCTAATGGGCATGCGCAAGCCAGTGCAAACACAAGTGCGCATGACTGGGCACGGCAGAAAGATTTGCCGACCTTCACCAGTCATGCGCACTTGTGCTGCTGCCTGTCCCTGGATGGTCTGACAATGCATGTCAGTCAACATGACGCAGGACTGTCCATCCCCTTCAGACTCTTTCCCTTGTTTTACATCAAAAGTTAATGCTTTATCTTTAATTCTTGGCGGATGAGGTTAGAGTGTGGCTGGCAGACAGGAGCCACATAAAGACTTGCAACTTATTCATGGATCGTTCTTGCAAGTTTAGGTAGAGCTCATTACAGTAGTCTAACTTAGACATGATAAGAGCAGTAACCACTGTCCGCCTATTATCTACTGGCAGGAAATGTGACATTTTCTTGATCATTCTCAAGGTGTAAAAAGGGATTGAAGCCATCGCATTTATGTGATCACTAAAATTGAGCTCATCATCAATAATTACTCCCTGAGTCTTTACCTTCCTAGAAGGTATAGGGAGGGTGCCCATAGAATCTGACCACCAACTAGGGCCCCAGAAATTGGGGTCATTTCCAAATAAAATGACTTCCGTCTTACTTGGGTTAAGTTTCAAACAGTTTTGCGCCATCCACCTCCCTACTGCCTCCATACAGTTGTGAAACCGACTGTCTATGCTTGCTCTCTGCCCAAGATGCAGAGCGGCCACAGTTTGAGTTTTGGCTGCATAGGAGGTAAGGTTAAAAGCATATGAGCCAATTAAAGATGCCGATGAGGAAACATAAACATTAAAAAGAGTGGGGGTAAGGGAGGAACCCTGTGGGACTCCGCAGGGCAGGGCAAAAGGTCTGGTACAATATTCATCCAGTGCCACAATTTGAGACCTATCCATGAGGAAGGATTTTAACAACTTCCAGGCCATACCCTGGACCCCGCATGTTGATAACCGGTCCATCAGTAAATCATGATGGACCGTGTCAAAGGCTGCTGACAGATCTAACATAATAAAAGCGGCCTTACCACCCCTATCCAACACTTCTCTAATCTATTCGGTGGATTTAATAAGTGCGGACTCAGTACAGTGACCCTCTCGGAATCCATATTGAGTTTGGACTAGGCCTTTTGTCTTACTTAAAAAAGGACGTACATTTTCTATTCATTGCTTTTTCAACCAGTTTAGCCGGTAATGGGAGACAAGATATTGGGCGAGAATTAGTAAGATCTTTAGGATCCAGATTGGGTTTTTTCAATAGGGGGAGGATTGAAGCGATCTTCCAACACCTAGGGAAATCCCCCATCTCAAACATTAAGGCGAATAAGGACCTAAGTGAGCGGGCAACTGGACCTCAAGCCTGTTTGATGACAGACACCAGGCAGGGATCATAAGGAGAGCCTGACCAGGCTGCCACCAAGAGTTTCTCCGTTTCTGTGATAGAAAGTGCCTCAAATTCATCAAAAACAGCCAGTGGGGTGGTCATGTTGGTACTGCCTTCCGAAAATGCCCTCAACCCCATCCCACTTGGGTGTTGAAAGGCTGAAAAAATCAAAGCGACCTTTTTTTGAAAAAACAAGGCGATATCTTCTCATAGTTCATGTGTTGATTCAACTTTTTTGGGACGCGGGGGGGCCAACTCAGATACTATATTAAAAATTTCCTTGGCCGAATTTCCTGCAAGATTAATGCGGCTTGAGAAAAAATCCTTTTTTGCTTTGTAAATCATTTGTTTATAAGTTGAGAGACTTTGTTTATAACTTTTTTTGGCAGCTTCCTCATAATCTCTTCTCCATGTCCATTCATAAGATTTGCAAATGAGTGTATGTTCCCTCAGATCCTCAGTGTACCAAGGGGCTGTAGGATGGGATCTTCTAGGGACCCTCACTTTTTCCAGAGCAAGATCGTTACATGCAGTCTCGATCCAATTGGTGTACTGTATAGTAGCCTCCTCCAACACTGGGGGCAATTGGCCCATGCTAGTCAAAAGAGCATTAATTAGTGTGGGCCCTTCAATTTTATTCCAGGCCCTACTTTTAATTTGACTTTTCAGACCCACCCTGTCCAGCACGCGCCATGAGCACAAAAGTGAGTTCCAGATTCTTGGTGCAGACTCAGAGAAAGCTCGATTATATGCTTTTTCCTTGCAGAAGTATGGTGGCTAGAGCACACAGTCTCTGGCAGACTGGGAGTTTCTGAATCCCCCAGATACCACGATTTTCTGGGCGAGATATGCCAGGGAGTTCATGTATAAGGCTTTGTGTGTGATACAAGCCAGTTTGAGCTGGATTCTGGCTTCAAGAGGAAGCCAGTTCAAGTCCTTCAGATGTGGTGAAATGTGGTAAAAAAAATTGAGCCTGATAGGAGTCTAGCTGCTGCGTTGAGGCAGGCTTTTAGAGGGGCCATGGATCTCTTTGGTAGGTGAGATAGGGTGGAGCAGCTGTATTCAATTGTGGAAATAACTAACCCCTGAACTGCGGTTTTTAGGTCAGCAGTTTTAAGGAAGGATTTTAGTTTTCTCAAATAGCTCAGGTGGAACCTGGCTGTTTTGGCCATCAAGTTGATGTGTTCACGCACATTGAAGTTGCTGTCCAAGGTTATATCGGGAGGCATAGCAGAATCCACTATGGTCAGTGTGCAGTTAAGTGCTGAGATCGAGTTATTCCATTCCAGGATTTCATTGGAGTTTTTAGGGGGGGAGATGAGATGGAACTCCGTTTTTTGGGCATTCAGTTTGAGCTGGTTGTTGGCACGCCATTGAACAGTCAGTTTGAGGGCTTCATTCAGATAGGTAGTCTTCTCTGGAGAATAGATTTTGATGTAGATCTGAGTATCATCGGCGTACATGTGGAAGGAGATGTTGGCCGTGCGAAGTATTTCAGCTAAATGTTCAAGGTAGAGTTTGAAAAAGGTAGGGGATAAAGTAGAGCCTTGAGGGGCACCGATTGTTATCGGGGAAGGAGCAGACAGGTTGCTGTTGATTAGGAATCTCTGGGTGCAGCAAATAAATAGCAAACATACTCAAATAATGTTTTTAGTGATATGAGCATCCAACGCAGTAATGTTATCCCATGGGAGAAAAACACACACAGCATACATATACTTGCGGTTGATGTTCAAGGTTGCCCTTTTGGACTGTAGTGGCTAGGGGGCCATGGTCTAAAGAACCACCAGTAGATTTGGGTAACCTACCCAGAGGTGTCTGGGTGCAGAGGTGCTGGTCAGCATGGTAGCCTCAATCGCTACACCGTAGCAGTCTATGGGGACCTGAAAGCAACGGCTGCAAGGAGGGACTTGGGGACAAGTCTGGGTGAACCCAAAGGGGGGACAAAGTCAAGAGGACCCCTAGGTCAAGGGTACGCAGTCAGTAGTCATAGCCCAAGTTTGTGGAGCTTGGGTGTAGAGAGTCTTGGCTTGCTGGCCACTGGAGGTCGAGGCTCTCACTGTTGTGGGGCAGTTCCGCAGCGAATGAAAAACAAGACAGCAGGGCCACTCTGGTAAAGGGTCTCATCAATTCTGAAGTCCCTCATTGTGCAGGTGGATTATCCATGGTGGTAGTGTCTGGACTAAACATAAACAAGCGTTGGCTGGTGCAAGTGCTCCGGTACTCAGTTTATTGGTGTAGGGGGGCTCCTGAAGAGTATAGCAACTCAAAACTCAGAAGAGAGATGGGCTGACATCCTAGAACCATGATAACCGCCTCCTGAATTGTTGATCCCACGGTAGACCAGATGGCCAACAAAACAGTGAACCCAGCAGATACGGTCAGTGCCTGCAGATGCAGGAAAATGGCTCCTTCACCCCAACGAAGATGCCAGATGATTGTTGAAGTGTTGTACTGACTTACAAGTGCTGAAGAAGAGGCACAGCTGCAGAATGAGTCAGATCTTTGCAATTGTCATGGCAGAAGCAGCCAGGCAAAGTTTGGCGCCAAGTTCATGCAGGTCCTTAGGTCTCTCGGGGTCAGCTATTCTTTGTTCTTCTTCTGTTCCTAGCTAGTCGAACCTCTCAGTCTGGTTTTGGAGAGACCCCTATATACTCAATTTAAGGACATTTAGGGGAGTGTAGCGTTGTAGCCAATGGGCCATCTACTACTGGTGTGACTTCAATCCGTATAACCCTGACCCAGAATTCTCTATTTTCACCAAAAGCAAAATAGTGAAACCCTTCTCTAGGTGGCCACTTCAGGCCCACCTTCCGTGTGTACCTGGCCTGTAAGTGCAACATGCCTCCTGAATATCTAATTTCCCGCTTGCTCGGTGCCAAATAGGTCCCAGGGCAAGGGGTGGCATTCCCCAGGTCTGGGGGTAAGCCAGCATCATATGTCAAAGGGAACAGAGGCTTTGACACCTCTGGCCTTGATAAATCACTAGCCATCCTGCTGAAGGAAGTGGGAACACCTTCCATCTGGCAGGCATCGTTCTGATCTCTGAGAGCGTGGGCTCTCCCTTGTAGGGGGTCAGAAGCACATCTGAGGTGGCAGGCTGGCAGATACCAGTCAGCCAACACACCAGGAGATAAGCTGGTTTACAGGGGGCACCTCTAAGGTGCCCTCTGGGTGCATGTCTTTACAAATCCGATACTGGCATCAGTATGGATTTATTGAGATGAGAAGTTTGATACCAAACACCATTAGTTTCAGTGAAGCCATTATGTAGCTGGGTAACTCGGTATGAACAGTGGGCAGTACATACCTTTAAAAGGACTTCCGGATCTCTTGCAATGGCTAGCAATGTAATTAGTCATCACAGGGGATTATCTGCTCATGCAGTTCTACCATCACATGTACTATAATTCACTGTGCCATAGGGCTATAATGACCTGCTGTAGAGGTGACGTACAAATATGACAAGCAGTGTACTTTACTATTGCCCATATGGAGTGGGCAGTGTCATGTTTTCAGATGGTTTGCACCATTTTACTCATCCTGCAATGGCAGTCTACATGCACTTTGTGTGTGGTTCTCTTAGGATAGGATAATGCATGCTGGAGCCCTTAGGGACCCTCTTTAGTACCCAAGTCCTGGATACCAGGGGTACCATTTACCAAGAACATATTAGTGGGCTAAGGTCCTTGCCAATTGGGTTGCAATTAAAATTTGTCTTGTTTTAGGGAAGCACTGGCACCGAGGCGTGGTTAGCAGGGACCCAATGCACTTCTAATCAAAAGCAGCAGTGCCAGTGAGCAAAAAGTGGGGATGACCATGTCAAAAAGCGGCACTTTTCTACACATAGCTAAAAATGTCCTACTGTCCAAAGACTAGAGGTGGAGGTTGGGTGTTTGTGTCTGCCAACCTCAGATAATTTCACACCTCCTTGTCAAGGATTTTTATAGCTCTCGCTTCCTTAACTGAACCTATCTACACCATGTACATGTTTTGCTGCGCCTATGACCACCTTACACGTCCCCCTTCCTCTGAACCCCACCCTGCTAGTATTAGTGCGGCCCTGAGTCACACCACAGACCATACTTTTTGGCTTCTGGGTAAATGTTTGTGAGTATACATGCTGAAAAGGCTCTGATATAACAATAATGTACAGTCTCTCCTCTCCACAAGGCTCGATCATGCACGAGTCGTGTAAAGAAATGCATATTGCAATATGTAGGGAAAGTCCTGGTGTGGGAATTTCAAATGGAAATACTTCTTCGACTCGTAAACACCTCTGCAGTATCTTTTTAGAATTCGGGTAAAATTAAGACAGACTAATTTCAGCTGGAGATCAACCCTTGGAGCCTGTCTCACTCTTCTAACATTAGCATCCATCAGCCCCTAATCTCAGTAGTGAACACCAGTGCCTCTTTTTCTTTTTCACCATTTCAAACATTGACCCATGTATGTTACCTGCATATTAATTTATGTGGGGGGCACGCACATGCCATTGAGGGTCAGTGTCGGAGACCCCTGACCCCCTCTCACATTGTCTGAGGCATTCAATAAAATAATGGAGACGCTGAGAGAAAGCTGTCAGGCTCGCGTGCTGGTTCATGGGTGGCTTACCACTGCTGGAGAAAAAAAACAAGAAAATGTATCAGGTCCCAGTGCCGACACATTTAAGCACGCAATGTTCCAAAATTAAAATACTCTTCCAACCTGATGCAATGGGAGAAGAACACAAGAACGCACCATCATTTTGCGGAATTACATATGATTTTACATTTCGTGTTACGATAATGTTTAGAGAATGCATGTGTAATTGCAGTACATGATCCCAGCATGCCTAGCAGCAGCACAGCCTTCATTCGGAAGGGCTTTGAGCATCTATTACAAAGGCTAGTAGCCTATTATCCTCCAAGAACAAATTGTCGAGAGGTTTAACCTGGAAGCTTTTCTACACACTCACACTGCTTTTTCCCAGCAGCACGTACAGAGCCTCTACATTTAAATCAATATTCATGCACCATTTAGAGAGAATTGGAGGGGCGATTTCAATGTCTTGGTATTTATAAATTCTACCTGTCAAGAAATCTCTATCCGTCTTTATTGATAACTGTTGTCATTGCTATAATTATACATTTAACTATATTCTTAGAGCTACTCGCACATATATTCTGAGGAAAAAAAGATACATAACGAGGTATAGATAGAGATGAATGTTCTCTTAGCGGTATACGTAGATATATATATTTTACCGTAAATCCATAGGTTAAGGGCCGTAAAATGATTCCCAACATCATTTAGGACTTCACTGGTATTAGTAAGTAGGCAACGCCCACGCGCCTTGTACATGACGTTCAGCAGTGCGCAGCATGCTCAGGGTTCCGGGCATATCATTTGATCACACCTTGTGCTACCACCTCTTCTCCCAGCTGCCACTTGACGTGATGACGTGACCTTCTACCCAGTGGGCTATGGGCGCAGAGGTTGTGCACTGTTCCAATAATGAAATTCTTCAGTGCGCAGCTCTCATGTTAGTAAAAAGACAGTAACCATCAATGATGTCACTTGATGTTCTGCAAACAACTGAGCATTTTATTAAATGTGATTGTTAAAAGTGGGGACATTATTTCTCCTAAAAACAACCTCTGCGGGACAGCTCAAAGTTAAAAGTGGTACTGCAGTCTTACAGCAGCATATATGTTTAACCACCCCTACTGCTTAAGAATGTAATAGAACAAGACTTTATCATCAATATATTGGTACATGTAGATGATGACCACAGCATTGAGGATTTGGAACTGTATATTAGTGTATTTAAAGATACGCGTCATCTTTTTGAGTGTAAATGTAGCAGCCCCTACGCGCCATTTAAAGTTTGTGGTGAAATACACCTTTGTACTTTATAACTGCATTTCATCTCTGTTACTATATATATATAAAGTATGAGTGTAACTGCAACAGGCGTGCAATTTTCAGCCTTGGATCATTCAGGCAGCCCTAGAACACAATTAAAAGTGTTTTCTATTTATATTTGCTGTTCGAAGTATGCACAGATAGGTGCTGAAAATACGGCTTTAGGTGACTGCTTATTTTTGTACCGTCTGGGGCATCAAATTAATAAGCTGGCAACCCTGATCATAAGATTGGAAGTTTGTTGCAGGATCAGCACATTATTTATTTCCTCTCCCTCAATCCCTGATTAATGCCTTAATAGCAGGGCATTAAGTGGGCCGTGTCCTGCCGGTGCTCAGCACCAGCAGTTCGTAAAAGCAGGCGCCAAGACAGGACCCTTTCAGGCTCTCCATTTTCACCCTCAGACTGGAAAAAAAATCTTAAGTCTGCAGCAATTTACTGTTTTGATGTAACTTTTATTTTTTTGCAGTTCTGTATTGCTAAACTTGAAGTGCTTTACATGAGCACCAACAAGGACATCTTCATTTATTTTTTGGTAGGCACGGACGATCGAGTGATTTGCCCAGAAACACAGGATGTTGAGCCAACGCTGAGACTAAAACCTGCTTCCTCAGCTCCCAAGTTGGCAGCTCTAGCCATTATGCCACAATCTCTTGCACAAGAACTAATGTATTTTCAATATTATATGCAATGAAGCCATAGTTATATGTATGCATGTAGTATAATTATCTTATGAAAATAACAACATTTGACAAAACCATTAGTCCTGGCTTGTTGTAGGTGTAATGGGGATATTGTGACATAAACGATATACAGAGGGTTGAGAACGCGTTTTTAAGGTATTTATTGGCTGTTCCACGATGTACATCAACATATATTTGCCATACAGAGTTGGGCTTACCATTTATAACAGACGGTTTTACTGTGGCACCGGATCTGGACTTTGATAAAAACGATATTCAGTCGGCAAGTGTTAAGTGACAGCCTTAACTTAGAACACGCCTTAGAGATCAGGTGGTTGAAATACATAAAAGATTTTATGGCTGATTTAGGCCAGCCTGAATACTATCACAATCCTTCTTCGATGAGTTTAAACCCTAGCAAGGCTTTTAAAAAACAATGTATGAATCACATAGAGGCAAATAGACTTGCCAGTGAAGCATCAAAGCCCACGGTTCAAAGGAATCAATTGATGCACTCCACCCTCACTATTCAACCATATCTAATATATGTAATGAGAGGCTAAAAAATATTTGTTCTGACACGTTTCAGACTCAACATATTCCACCGTTTGGTAAGCTTTCTGACCATAAATGATTGGTCTAAAACCTTACCAAATTGTCCTTGCGAAGGAGTCTCACCCCAATCAACAATTCATATAGTACTATTCTGCAAATTCTATCAAGAGCTGAGGATGAGGTGGATCAAACCTATCTTGAAAATTTGGAGTATGAGGCAATGCCATTCGGCTTATCTTGCATTGCAATTTTTAGAAAATGAATGTTTTGTAAGAAATATTGTTGTATTAATAAAACGCGCAATTCAATGCAAGAAACATCTATCAACATTTTCTTACTCTTAATATATTTTTGTGGGACATTTGGTAAATTTGAGGGATGAGGCAGTGTTGTCAGGCCCTCTTATCATTGAAGATTTTAGACAATGAACGTTTTGTAAGACAAGTCACTTTAACCCCTAAATCCATGATCAGATGTTGGAAATCTCTTTGATCTTGGTCCTTAAACGAAATATGTACTCTGGTCCTGTCCTCTAAGTAGTTACAAACCTCTAAACCAGGTTTTAACTATTCTTTATCAAATAACTTTTAAAATCATTGTATAACATTGGGAGTATGAAACTATGAATGTGGTCCCTCTATGAAATAAGTAATCAGGAATTACCTTTTATATATTCACAAATCTGTAAATCATTTTTTAAATTTTTCTCTATCAAATTATTTTTATAAATATTGTATAATATTGGCAATATGAAATTATAAAGCTGCTTTCATGTTTTTAATTACATTTTTAATGACTATTGTGCAATATTTGGGATATGGTACTGTAAAATTTGTGCTTTTATGGTTTTTGTGTGCGAAAATCTGAAAATCGAATAAAGCTGAATTTGAATTTGAATGCAGGGTCAAATGCAGTTGGGTGATTTACAGGTAAATCAACAGTTCAAAATTACTTTTCAGTTAGTTTACAGATTACTGTGCACGTTACATTTTAGATTACTTTTTGAGTTAATTTTGCTAATCAGTATGATATGCCTAGATATCACCCTGAGACATTTCCTAGACAAAAGGTAAGTAATTCGGTTTTTACACATATGCAGGTTTTTAATGTTTCATGCAAACCAACTCCACACTTCGAAGAATTTTCAAGGAAAACCAGTCAACGAAATCCTATGGGAGGAAATGAAGTTATCATTTTGCAGGTAAGTACTGGTTTGTGGGAGTTGGTATTCTGGGGTTAGAACCAGGGTCCCCCAGGGTCGAAGATGCACTCTCAGAACACCCTCAGCGGCATTAGGGCAGCAGGGTGCAGAGTGCTGCTGTCCAATGTTATCTAATGGGGAATGGGGATAAGGAGCCTCCGGTTGGTGGCTGCTCACAAGCAGGCCGCAAGGTTGTGGGAGCAAAGCTCCTGATGTTGGGCTCAGGGAAAAGGGGGGGAGAGGTAGCACACAAGGTGCACCCACAGCGGCACATGGGCGTCCGGGTGCAGGTTGCTGTTTTGGAGTTGAGTGCTGTTTTGTTTTCAATAGGGATTGCTGGTTTTGGTTTTTGGCTGCAGGCTTAGTCCAGGAAGACTTCTGGGATGAACCAACTGCTGGGCAGGTAAGTTGGAGTGCTTGAGGACGTAGGTGCACCTTGGGTTCTCTTCTCCAGGGTGCAGCGCGGCTGGATGCAGGGGTGTCTTTTGAGGTCGGATTTCACCTTATAGGGCTAGGCTACAGGTGACGTTGGGGAGTCCTTGAGGGGTCAACCCACAGTGGACTCAGACTATAGAGCACTGGTGGACCTCGCTGGGACCAGTGGGCCACCCAGATTTGGCCATAGAAGTCGGGTGCAGTGGTGGTTCCAGGCGTCAGTTTCTTTGTCCTCAGCAGGCTCAGAGTCTGTCATGGGAGATTATTTTGAACAGAGCTGCTGGTCACAGGAGATCCGGTCTTTGTTGAAGGTAGCCACTCCTCCCAAGGGTTCTGGAGGTCACTGCTGCAGGAAAAGGTGACTTTTGGCACAGTATATCTGGAAACTGCAGCCGGGCCGTTAGGGCTGGGGCCAAGGCAGTTCTTTCCCGTAGCCTCTTCTGCTGGATGTCTTCTTTCATCCTTCATCTTCTTATGTTGCAGGAATCTGTCTTCTTGATTCAGGGATGCCCCCTACATACTGAATTTAGGGGATATTTTAGGGGTCTCAAGTTCAGTAGCCAATGGATGTGTTCACTCCACGTGGGGGAGTGAGCACAATCCCTATTCCTGAATAGAGAGTGCCTGCCATCTGCAATATGGCGAGCACTGAAGAGTGGGCTTCACCTCGCCTCCCCCACCTGAGGGATGGGGTGGACAGAGGTGGGCACACCTTCTGGGCTGCGCACATTTTTCCCAACTGTCTTCCTGCTGAAAAGGATCAGAGACAGGAAGGGGACCTGCTTCTGATAGAAGGAGAGGCTGGGGGTCACGTTACAAGGGCAGCAAGGCCTTTGATGCTCCCCTGCCACAGATGGCTCTTCCTGGCCTGGGGGAGGTGTGACCACCTCCGGCCAGGAAAGGCTTTGTTTCTGGGCTCAGGGAGCAAATGCCCCCACCCCAGGGGTCCAGAAACATGTCTTGTGGTGGCAAGTTGGTTTGTACCAGTCAGGGAATGCACCAGAGGCTGGTCATTATTCAGGGGGCATCTTTAAGATGACCTCTGGGTGCATTGTATAATAAATCCCACACTAGCAATCCATATTAATCAGTACAATATTGTCTGACAAAATTGAATTAAGGTCCTATTCTAAATGTTATTTCAGCCTTTGATTCATTCACGCAACCCTTACAGTGTCTTGCATAATCTGCATCTATTAAATAAATGAGTTCCTTGTGAACATTTTCATTGGTAATTAGCAACACCCAGTTCGCAAGGACGTATGGGTCGCTCTTGTTCTATGTGAGCACCCTGCACTCACAGCAATCACTCTGCACTCACAATGCACTTGCGTTGTTCACCTGGTACCTCACCCTATAGTCACACAAAACCATTACTCACCCACACTCCTGTGACACTTCACCCACCTGTCCCCCTCACTTCTTAATCTGCAATCTCACTCAAACAAGCCCATCTGTAACCACTTGGGTTACAGAAAATGGGAAGTTCTCCACTGTTCAGTATGGCTTTAGAAAGGGCCTGGGCACTGTAGAACAGTGCCTTAATCTGCACCTGGTCATCGGTAAATACACCATGGCTAAGTCAGGGTCCCTATACCTGGGATTTATGGACCTGACATCCGCCTTTGACTGGGTGCAGAGGGGAAAATTGTGGGAAAAAATGCTCCTAATGGGTATTAATCCTTCAATCGTCCACTTTTTAGCTGCAATGCATCAGGATGTCACAGGAAGAGTACGCAATGGAGCAACTGGCGAGCTTACCGACCCATAACGATAGACAGTGGGGTCCGACATGGATCTGTACTCACCCCCTTCCTATTCTGTGTATATATAAATGACCTAGAAAGCTACATCAGAATTGGAAATGTAGATGCCCCCACAATAGGCCGCAGGACTTTACCAGCCCTGTTATATGCGGATGATTGTGCCCTAATGTCGAGAACTGGGGTGGGGTTACAAAGGCTCTTAACTGGTTTTAATGAGCAATCTTGGGTTAAAAACAAATGTTGCCAAGTCACATGTCTTGGAGGCAGGAAAGGTTCCCTTAAGGACGAAAACCTTTTATATAAAGAATGAAATATTATGTCAGGTGCCAACTTTTTCTTATTTGGGTATTCTCTTTAACAAAAAAAACTCCTGGTCTCACCTAGTTAATGCCAGGATTGGGGGCTTAAACAAAAATATGGAAGACATTTTTAGATTTACAAATAAATTAGGTTCTCGCCCCATAAAAGTAATTGTTGAGATTTACAAAGCACGAACTTGCGCTGTTACACTATAAGGCGCTGCTCAAACACATCGGGCCTCCAAAGAGCAGAGAACTTAATGTTAAAACGTGTGTTGACACTACCCAAAAACACACCACTCCACGTTGTGTCATAATGAACTAGGTGTTATACCACTATCTTTTCGTATACAATTAGCACCATTGATGCTTTGGCGCAGCATTTGGGTAAAAGAAGAACCAGCCCTGAATCGTGACATAATTTTAGATTGCTTGAAATTGGATCATGTTAAAAAAAAACTCCCATGGCTCTCTAATCTGCAAGATCAATTGGAGAAGCAGGGACTGCAGGATTGTTTTAATCGTCCCGGTAACAAATCTGCAATTCCTAAGGCTAAGCTTCAAAGTGACTTTCTTTTATTTTTGAAGCATGAAAGAGATAGCCTAGAGATGGCAAAAAAAGAGTTGTAGAGCATTCATTGTTAATTAGCTCCCCATAAATTGAATCCTATCATTCTTTCTATTTTAACCAAGGAAAGATGTTTTATCTGATCAGGGTCAGGATGGGTATAGCTCATTTACTGGTTTCGTGCCCACGTGATGGATATTGTGACGTCAAATTAGACTTGTTTCCATGTAACTCAACTTCTGCACAAAGCACTTTGCACTTTATGTTTTTTTGTAAATTGGTATTTTAATCCTAGATGCATCTTTTTAAAACCATTATTAAGATTTTAAAAATTTGGAAAGTGTCAACGTGCATTATGTCATTTACTTCTTTTAAACAACGAATGTACCTGTCTTATGGTCTATAAGTATATCTCTGCTGCAGTTCGACTTCGTAATGTTGTTGGAAAAGGAATTCCTGGGTATTATTTGAGTCGGTTGAAATCGTATTATGTGTATTACTGCTAAAATAATGTTGTATCTGCTCTTTTATGGCTGTTATTAAGCCGAATAAAGATTTTTGACTGACTGACTAACCATGCATTCATTTATCCCACTCTGCACTTACATCCACACCATATGGTCACCTCACTCACCCTGCAGTCACTCTTCTTACCCTACTCTCACACTGTCGTATCTTTCACCTTACACTCACTTGGGCACTCCTGCCACCCACACAGTGCAGATGATGAATGTGCCTGCTACAAAGAATGTGTACCATGCAGATCACAGAAATGTGTGAGTGTACTATGAGTAACGCTAATGAAATGTTTGTCAAAAAGGTGCTATAGAGAGATGAGGTGCATTGTTAGTGACTGGTACTGAGGGAATTCATGGAAAAGGAGGAAATGAGGGAGGGGGCACCCAAAAAAATCTTTGCACCATGTGACCCCAGTGCTGGGGCTAGCCCTGGCTGGGAGTGTTGGCCCCTCCAAAGTTTTGGCCTAGTTACGCCCCTGGACAGCAGTAGACTTTCTCCTCTCTCTCATCTCTCTGTCCAACAGTATATGGATAGTACAAAATCGGCAATAGTGACTTTGTAGTTACAGTTCAGAGGTATTATAGCACTTTACATCACACACACACACACGCACACACACACACACACACACAGTATACAGAGCCAATGAACCACATCCGTGTAAATAAGCCTATATGAAATGTTTCATAAAACGATGAGGACATGTCACTGACACTATTAGGCAGTATATTATAAGAGTGTTTGGTCTGGTGAAGCACATACTCAGGCTTTAAAATGTACCACACTGGTGATGTGTTCCTACTGATATTTCATGATTACGGTGCTTAGGATGACCTGTGGTGATTTATGTGTTCTCATTCTTTGTCTACAGCATGTCATGCTGATACGGTGATGTATGAGGGTTACCTAGCTTAATATGCTGCATTGATGACTAAGTATTCCCTGATATATGTCACTTGGATTCTTGCACTTTCAGGATAACAAGTACTAATTCAAGATTGCATGGTAGACACAGCATTTAGGATTCATGTGTTTTTTATGTTATAAACTGTTACATTTCAGGACCTGATGTTATCATGTATGTCTTTGTGATTCTTTCCTTGACAAGATACATAATGGATACTGATTCCTGATTTGCACAATATGCACAATATCTATGATTTATGTTGTTATATGTACAATATAGAAACATGATTTTGCATAAGCAAGTGTGGTGTCTCTTTTGTGTCATGTAGTAATTGTGTTACTGGTGTATGTGTGTTGTGCAAACACTTCACACAATGCCTCTGGGGTAAGCCTGGCTGCTCTCCCCAACCTACCAAGGGGGTGAGCAGGAGTTATTTTGGATGTATAACTCCCTTACCCTGACTAGAGTGGTAGGTCTGCCTGGCTTGGGTGCATACCATAGAAACCAGAAACCCAATTTCTAACATTCTTCGTTTCATGGATTAGGAAGGCGTAAGACCATGCAACTTCACGTAAATGAGGACATTCATCCTGTTGCTCAACAACATCATCAAATTGAATTCCATTTGCAAGAGGCTGTTGAGAAAGAAAATGATACCTTATTAAAGCATGGCATTATTGAGTGATTCACTGGTCCAACGCCATGGGTATCTCCCATAGGGGTAGTGCCAAAACAGGATAGTGAAGGAGCTGTGCACATCTGCATTGATATGCGCCAAGCAAATATGGCTATTGAAAGAGAATGACATCCGGGTCCGCACATTGCCAACATTGCACATTGCCAGCTGAATGGAGCAAACGTTTTTTCCCATCTGGATTTGAACAAAGGTTATCATCTGCTCGAAGAGAATTGCTTGTACATTACTGCCTTTTTGACTCATGTTGGAATGTTTCAATAGAAAACGCTATGCATAGGAGTGTCATTACCTGCCAAACTGCTTTAAGATGTCAGTCATAGCATAATACAGCCAGTCACAAATGATTTCAATCACAGCAATGATATAGTAGTATTTGGGGCCATACAAAAAGAGCATGACAAAGCTCTGACACAAGGGTGTGTTATATTTGCTGATGCAGATCTCACTGTTAATGCTGCAAAATGTGACTTTCATCAAACCAAACTCAAGTTCTTTGGCCATTATTTTTCTGACTGGGGAGTGACTCCAGACCAGAACAAAGTACAAGCATGTTCACATCCACTTCTCCTCCACCGGTTGTAGCTATTCTGAGATCCTGACCGCCAATTACTTTTTAAGGTATATACATGAGTTTGCCACCGTAAGCACCCCACTGAGAGACTTAACAGAACAAAATGTCCCATTTAAATGGTCAAGTGAATGTGAACAAAGTTTCAAGAAAATCAAGCATTCAATTGAGAACGTAACTAAAATGGCGTACTTTGATCTGAAGTTGTAGACGGAGGTTGTTGTTGATGTGAGCCCAGTATGGTTGGGTGCCATCCTTGCCCAGCATACGGGACATCCCAATGCCCCAAGACACATTGTGGCTATTGCTAGCTGAAGTTTGGCAACAACAGAATGTGTTTATTCACAACCTAAATAGGAAAGCATAGCTGTAGTGTGGGCTTGTGAACATGTTCATGTGTTCCTAAATGGACAACATTTTAGAGTTGTCACTGACCACCAAGCAGTGCTCAAAATTCTCGACAATCCTAAAGTCAAAATGCCCCCGTGCATTGAGAGATGGGGGTTGTGATAGCAGGAGTATGATTATATGATTGTACATGGTCTTGGAAAAGAACAAAACCCTGCTGACTACTTCTCACATGTGCCCATACAGTGTCATGGCACTACCTCAAAAGAGGCTAATGCCTATGCTAATTCAATTGTGAAATCCAATATCCCTGCTGCATATTGGTAGAACAAATCATTGCTGCCAGGACACTAACATGGATTTGCTAATACTCAAAGACATTATTACACACCAACTGTGGCGAATACCTACTCAACCTCTTCATGATGACCTGAATACCAGAAATTCAAGAACTTTGAAGAGGAACTTTCTGTTATTCCAGAAGGCATCATCTTACCCGGGTCAAGAATTGTCATATCTGCGAGTCTGAGACAACAATTTGTTGAACTGGCCAATGAGGGACATCGTGGGGTTGTTGCTACGGTTCAAGCTTTACTGGACCGCGCGTGGCTTCCCCATCTTGATGAAAGAGTTGAAAAGGAGCTAAAGGCCTGCCATTTGTGCAACTGTTTGTAATCTAAGTTAACCCTCCATCTGTTAAACAAGTTTGATCTCCCAAACCATGCATGGAAGAAGATTGCCATTAATGTCTTTGAGCCCCTTGACAATGGGCATCATCTACTAGGAATTGTTGATGAATATTCCCATTTTCCTTTGGTGGAAGGTATTTTGTCAATGACTCATGACAGTCATTGAAAGACTAGAAAGTATTTTTGCAACCTGGGGTGTTGCTTCAAGTATGAAATCTGTCAATGACCCGCATTTCAATAGTCGGAAATTTAAAGACTTTCACACTCATTTAAATATAAAGCATCAGAAAACCACATCTCTCAGGCCACAAGCATATGGTGTGTTCCAGAGATTTATGAGTACCCCAAAGAAGACCGTTCAATGTGCTGCACTTAAATAGCTTGAACTCAAATCAGTTCTTCAGTCTGAGCTTCATGCCTACAGGTCAACTCTAAATTCTACCACAGGTGAAATCCCTGCCACCTTAATGCTTGGGAGAGCCATAGTGTAGTAAAGAGGGACGCAGAGTTCTTGAGCTGAAGGGTCTTTATTCTTAAGTTGTTAACAACGAACTGCCGTCAGCTTGTCAGTATGGTAGCCCGGGTCACTGTGTCAACATTCCACAGTGAGCGCCGGGCTGTCACATGGAATGTACCAACACTATACCAAGAGGAGGGGGGAAAACGGGGAAAGGGAAGGGGTGAGGGAATGCTTAGGTTACAACACATCATCCCCCTTAAGGGAAATAACACTTAAATCTGTCTTGCGGTGAATGGTAGGCTATGAATGTGATGTGTGCGTCTATCTCATTATGTACTGTTTGTGCCACTGAGGAGAGGTTCTAAATCTAACACTCCTTCTGTCTTGTCTGACGTTTTCTCTGACGTCATTACCTCCTGCTCTCCTCACTACTGACCCCTGTTCTCTCCCTTCTGCTGGAACCACTCGATCATGGCTCCATAGCCTCCCATCTTCCATTACCACAGAATTTCTATTTGGCTGCCTGATGGTCTTGGAGGCATAGAACTTGTCACCCCCTTTCCATAGTCTCTCCGGTTTCTTCACATAGACTCCTTGACCTTCCTGAAATTCTCTTTCCTTCACTCCCCATTTCTTGTCATACCATTCCTTGTATTTTCGTTGACTGTCTTCAATCTTCCTCTTGACTTCTCCGTGCTCGATCTCCGTTGAATGTCTTCTCCCCATCCAACCTGGTGTGAGTTTGGTGCCCGCTTTTCTTCCCCTCAGTAACTCAAAGGGCGTGCATCGGTGGTGGACTTAGGCGTGGTGTGGTATGCCCACAGCATGTCTCTTATGGCCTCCTCTATGTTCTCCCCTGCCCTATTGGCCAACTGGATGCTCTCCTTCAACATACGGTTGACTCTCTCCACCTTTCCGTTTGCTTTGGGACAATACAGTGGTGTGCGAATGTGGGTCACTGAACAGTCTTTGAGGAATTCCTTCATTTCTTCCGACACCAGTTGAACTCCATTGTCTGTCACCAGTGTGGAGGGTATGCCTTCTAGGGTGAACACCTCTTTAAGGAAATCTACTATAACTTTGGTGCTCACGCTGTGGACGATCTTGCAGGTTATCCAGCTTGAGAAGTAGTCCACTAAGACTAATAGGTAACAGTCCTGGGGTCCTCTACCCCGGATGGGACCTGCAATATCAAATCCTAACTTGCTCCATGGAACTTCTGGAACTTCCACGGGTGACAGTGGTGTTCTTCTCGTGATCTTTGTCTTATCACTCAGGGCACACGCGTAACAGTCGCGTACCTTGTCTTCCATTTCTCTGTCCATCGTAGGAAACCAATAGTCTGCCCGGAGTCTGGCCTTGCACAAGCTCCTTCCTAGATGTCCTTCGTGGGCTAGTTCCACTACTTGGTTTCTTATGGCATCTGGAGGGACTAATTTTCCTGACTTCAGTATGAGATCCCCTTCCACTGATAACTCCTCTCTCACATTCCAATATGGCTGGATCTCTGACTCTGTGTCCTTGCATTTCTTGGGCCATCCCGACACAATATATCTCCTCACCTTCTTCAATACTTCATCTTGTTCCATCTGTGTTTCCCATGACACCTTTTCAACTGCTGCTAAACGCACCTCCATGATTGAGTTAACCTCCTTCTCTTCTTCCTCTTCTCCTTCTGTGGGTGCTCTTGACAAGAAGTCTGCAACTCTGTTTTGTTGACCAGGAATGTAGGACACTGTGAAGTTATATGCTTGCAGGCCCACTGCCCATTTAGCTATCCTTGGCGTCATGCTTTCCATGTTCTTTTTGGTGAAAAGAGAAACCAGCGGTTTGTGGTCAGTCTGTATTTCAAATGGCATGCCCCAAATGAAAAATTTGTAGTGACACACGGCCCAATACACAGCCAGGGCTTCCTTCTCTATGGTCGAGTAGTTTTTTTCAGACACCGTGAGGGTTCTTGATGCAAAAGCTATCACGTTTATCTTGCTGCCCTCCTTCTGCGCCAGTGTTGCCCCAATGCCTCTGTTGCTTGCATCTGTGGAGATGATGGTTACTCCGTTAGGATCAAACTTCCCTATGTATGGAGCTCCAATGATAGCTTTTTTTATGCTCATCATGGACGTTTCTTGTTCTTTACCCCATTCAAACACACTGTCCTTCTTTATCAAGTCTCTTAGCGGCTGCGACACCATCGCAAAATCCTTAACAAACTTGGCCATATATTCCGCCAGACCTAGGAAAGCCAGTATGTCCTCTTTGTTCTTGGGAGAGGGAGCGTTCTCCACTGCCTTTACTAGGTCCAGTTTTGGCTTGATGCCTTCTTCGGATAGAGTGTGTCCCAGGTAGTCCACAGAGCTTACTCCCAGTTTACATTTGGAGGGTTTCGTGGTGAAGCCTACTTCTTTCAACTTCTTCAGGACTCTTCTAGCCATTTCATTGTGTTCTTCTTCGCCACTACCAAAGATAAGTATATCGTCTTGGAAACATATGGTGTTCCTACAGTCTTTCAACGCATGTTGCATGACTCTTTGGAAAGCAGCAGCAGCTGACGCCAATCCAAATGGCATTCTCTGAAACTTGAAATTTCCAAATGGGGTAGTGAATGCTGTCAATAGCTGGGACTCAGGATGGAGTTTGATTTGATAATAGGCCGACGATAGGTCCAACACGCTGAAATACTTGGCCCCCTTTATGGTGCTTAACATCTCCCCTATCCTGGGAAGAGGAAACCTGTCCACCAGGATGTTGGCGTTCAGGTCTCTCAGGTCCACGCAGAGTCTTATGCTGTTCCCTTTATCTTTGGCCATGATGACGATCGGGGCAAGCCATGCTGAACTCTCAATTTCTGTAATGACCCCCTCATTGACTAGTCTCTGGAGTTCCTGCTGGAGGGGCTCCCTCATGCGTAATGGTATGGACCTGGTCTTGTGCACTACTGGCTCCGCTCCCTCCTTTAACACTATCTTGTGCATGTAATTCTTAAACACACCCAATCTATCACTGAACACTTCTTTAAACTCTTTGGTGAGATCCCCTGATATTCCTTCAGGTTCAATTAACAACACCTGCTCCCTATTGTTAGGATCAAGGATGATTCCCAACTGCTTCTGATGCTTCCAACTCAATAAGGTCGATCCCCTCGTGGACACATACACCTTCCCTACTGTGTGTCTATCCTTAAATGAGATTCTCATGGTTGCCATGCCCTCCAGGGGAATCCTTCCTTCATTGTACCCCTTTGGACTGATGTCTGGTGTATACAACTTCACAGGGCGGTTAGCAAATTTGTCATCAAACACTTTCTTGTCTACTAACGTGTATGGGGAGCATGAATCTGCGAACATACTGAACTTAACCCCATCAAGTAAAACATCACATTTAGGGTACATATCATCATCATTATCTTCCTCATCCCCCACTTGAAAAACGTAAGACTTTTCCCTTTCCTCTTCCTGAGGTGTTTCTTCAATGACATGCACTGCCTTTCCCGGGGCCTTACACACCTTAGAATAATGCCCCCATCTGTTACACTTTCTGCACTGTACATTCCTTGCTGGACATTTCCAGTTATTGGCTAAGTGATTGGGACTGCCACATTTGTAACACACAGAAGAACTAGGCTTGCTGCGATTGACCTCTTTACTTTTGTCGCCTACTTTGCAAACTGTTTCACTCTCTGTACTGAATTTACCTTCAGCCCTCTCTCTGTTATCCCTTCAGGTGCTTTCATTTCCCTCATGCAGCGTGCAGTGTGTTCTAGTCCCTTAGCAATGTTTATAGCCTCCTCCAGATTTGGGTTCTTTGTCAGTAATTCCTCTTGTACCTTCGTGTCATTGGTGCACCTCACTAGTTGGTCTCTTATTAATGAGTCGGTGATCTGACCAAACTCACAAGTGGCTGACAACCCTCTTAACACTGCTATGTAATTGCTCACTTTCTCCTCCCTCTTCTGTACCCTCTTGAAGAACTTATGCCTTTCCATCACTACGTTTATCTTCTCCTTAAAGTGAGCCGCTAGTTCCCTCAGTGTGCTTTCATACACATTGACACCTTCTTCCACCACCTCTTCCTCATCCTCTATCAATCTCCCTGTAATATCCTCGTATATTTTCCTCCCATGTGTGCCTAAATTGTGTAGCAATATATGTTGTTTGCGTATGTTCGTGTAGTTGCTACCCCCAATAGCTATTAGGTAGGATTTGAATATACCTTCCCACCTTCTCCAAGGAATGACTGGCTCACCTAACTCATTGAGGAATGGTGGAGGTTGGCTCATTCCTGCTCCTGCCATTGCCATGCAACTACAAAAATCCTGTTAAATTATGAATAGCTTAATGAAAATACACCAAAGATTTTCCTGAAGCAGTGCACTCTCTCCCACTGCTGCAGTGGGTCTAATCTGAAGGATTACACATGTGAGCTCACATTTAAACTTAGCTTTTCTTTTTTTTTTTTTTCAATATTACACATCAATCATGGTAAAACAGGAGAATCACAGTATCTCCCTGTTCATACAGTCCCCTTTCTGCCTCTACAGGTTGTCTTTCACGGTGCCCAATGGAACTGCTCCTTTCTACATACTGGCGGGCGCTTCCTGTGTGGAGGCTTTCCCTCAATCAAGTTCCTGTCAGGAAGACGTCGACTACAGTCTGGGTCCCCTTCCAGGACGTGCGCTTCACAGATAAGCCCTTCCAGTCGAACTCCCTCGAAGGCAGGACACCAGAGCGCAGCGCTGAGGAAACACGATCTCTGGAGAATGACGGGAGGTGAGAGCGCTGACTGAATGTGCGTCGAAGTAGGAGCGCCGGTAGTCGTGCGCGCGAGGAGCCTCAACTTTAAAACAGCCTCAGCGTGGGTCAGATCGCCAGAGACTGAGCGCGCTGGGGCTGACGCTGTGAGGGAGATAAGATTTGCTGAATAGCGCACTCCGAAATTGAACGGAGCGGACAGCTGCGTTGACAGACCTGGTGCGATCAGCCCTGATTACACCTCTCGCCGGTCACACTCGCTCGCTCGCACTCCTCCCCACAGCTGGGAATGGCTCCCCCGCAGACTAAGAACAACGATGCCCGACCGGCACCCGAAAGTTGGAGATTACACTTTACTCCCCCAGCCTCTCTCCGCTCCCGCACTAACGACCCAGTCTCAATTAATAATTCGATGCCCGACCTGGCATCCGAGTTAAGCTTGACCCCACAGGAGTTTATTATCGACCGATAAATTTCAGAGAAAACAAAGCCGCCGTGTCACCTTACTTGTTTACCACAGCTCACATGTCCGCCTTCAATTTGGGATTGATCCTTTAAATTTTGTCACAGGCTACTTGAGGTATTTTCCTTCTTGACAAGCAATGAATATCGTCCAGGGAAATGGCAGTCACTGTCCCTGGCCCAGTCTCCTCCTCCTCGTCGCCAGGAAAATGTAGTAAAGAGGGACGCAGAGTTCTTGAGCTGAAGGGTCTTTATTCTTAAGTTGTTAACAACGAACTGCCGTCAGCTTGTCAGTATGGTAGCCCGGGTCACTGTGTCAACATTCCACAGTGAGCGCCGGGCTGTCACATGGAATGTACCAACACTATACCAAGAGGAGGGGGGAAAACGGGGAAAGGGAAGGGGTGAGGGAATGCTTAGGTTACAACACATAGGCATCAAAGTGCCACAATGGACCAATGAGAGATCTATAGATATTGCAACATTTCTCAGTACTCACTGTTCTCACAAATGCCACATGAAGACATCTTTGGACAGACACCGCTGTGCACAGAACACTGTGTTGAAGAGAAGAGTCCAAGTGATCATAAGGCAGAAATGGAAATACAAGTCAGAAACTCCTTTTGATGCTGACCCTCTGAGGGTTGTAGCAACACAAAAAGATGGACAGAATCCTGAACATTGTCAAGCATTTACCCCCAGTGACAAATCTGAGTTAAATCCATTGTTCTTTTGCTTGCCTACCCCAGGTTGTCTCCACCCATATGTAAATCTGTCTTTTTTTTATAATAATCTTTTTTGTCTTCAGTTGTGCAACAAACTGGAAGAAAGAAAGCAAGGGGGTATCACTCTCGCGTCCAATCGGTGAGATGGCCAAGAGCATGTCCCCATTCTTCCTATCCAAGAGGGTCCAAGCGGGGAAAGATCTGGGGGTACCAGTCCTAATCCCTGATACCCAAGAGTTATTGCGAGTTACTTAATCATCGGACATCTGAACCAGTTAAACACACTTAAAACACCAGTGTGGATTTATCAAATCTAAAAGACCTGGCAGTTGTGGCAATGGCAGAAAATGTGCAGGTCATCGGCTTCTACCTCCCCACACTTAAGACAGCTCTTAACCAACTGCTTATTCATCCTTGTCAGCTTGTTCGGTGACCAATATGCCCTGTGCATCGTGAATAAATGGTTTTCCTGAGTGAGGCAGTGCTAACAACATACCACAGAGTAGACATTGATACTTGCCAGGGATTGTGTACATCCCCCGACCACAGATCCTTCCTCCAGATCTCTGTAGGAAGAGTAAACTCCTCTTCTCCCACAAGTACGAACAACCAGTACCAGTCCGTTACCTCCTTTTTCTGAGGAGGGCTCTTTAAATAACTTCTTCCAATTCACTGTTTCCCACCACTTCCTTCTCCAATGATTTTACCCAGATAGCCAGCTGGTAGTATTTGAATCTAGAGATGCCCCCGTTCACCATTGGTGACAATTGTTCCCAGTCTACTAAAGCCTTTCCATCGAGTAACTGGCCCCATCTCGTTATTCTTTCTTCCACTAATGGGTCTGAAAGTTTATCCTCAAGCATTCAGGGGTCTCCGGGGATGCCCATATAGGGACGTGGCTACTATAATACGGGAATCCTATGACTCTCCTGATTTGAGACCAGAGTTTACATGCTGCTAAATGTATCCTCAACTTCACTTTTCTGAAAAATTTTGGATGCCAGAATTTATTAAAAAAACAGTGTCCCTCTAGATGGGCCATAGCTTGTAGATACGGAGGGTACTTTTGATGTTCTTGAAGTAGAATTCTCATTGCTTTAAACTGGAATGCTTTACAATATTGGAGCACATCCGGGCTAGCAATTCCTCCCTGTTGTTTCCCCTTGCGAAGTTTCCTCCACGCAATCCTGGTTGCCTAGAAGCCCAAATAAAACTACTCAAAACTCCCTGTAGTTTGTCAAACCATACTTTCTTAAATTCTAAGAGTATTGAATCAAACAAAAAGTACATTTTGGTAATCTGGACATCTTCAGGATGTTCGATCTTCCCAAAAATGAGAGTGGGAGCCCTGCCCAAGATTTAAATGATTTCTTAGTCTCATTTGCTGCCTTCTCAAAATTCACCGTGCAACATCCTCTACATTCTTTTACACCATAATACCCAGATATCTTATCAATTCCTTTACCAGGGAATTATTACTCTGGGAGTTCCACTCCATCACTTGCCAATTTATTTGATAGCCTGAGACCTCCCCAAACTTGTCCAAGATGTCCGAGATTACTGGAAGTAAGAGAGACAGATTTGTTGTAAATAACATCAGACCATCAGCATACAGAGCTACCTTTTTCTCCCAGCCCTGAAATTCAAAAGGCAGGATCTGTTTACTATCCCTGGATTTACTGGCAAGAGGTTCGATGTAGAGGTCGAAAAGAATGGGGAGAGAGGGCAGCCCTGCCTAGTACGTCTTGAAAGGGCTATCTTCTATGTAAGGTTTCCATTTACCAATATCCTGGCAGATGGATTCTTATAGATCACTTTTAAAACCCTACTAAATGCCACTCCCAGCCCATACTTCTCTACAACTTTGTGCAGAAAGGGCCAGCCCACCCTGTCAAAAGCTTTTGCCGAATCAAAGGTGATCATCGACAAAGGGCACCCCCCTGAGTTGCTATTTCTATTGCCCCAAGCAGCTCATTAGTTAACTCATAGATCTGCCTTCCCTTAATGAAGCCTTTCTGGCCAGGTGCATGAATTTGTCCACGTCCCCTCCTAGTCTCACGGCCAGGTCACCCACAGAGATCTTATAATCAATATTCAGCAGTGATATAGGTCTGTAGGATTCACAGCACTTTGGGTCTATTCCTGCTTTTTGCAGAAGGCAAACAGTTGCTTCCTCCCAGGATTTCGGTATAGCAAACCCCAGAGAAAGACCAAGTTAAATAGTTTTGTTAAGAAAGAGGCGCTCTCCTCTTTAAGAGACAAACTGATCTCATTTGGAAGGGCATCTTGATCCGCCGCCTTTCCCCTTTTCAATCTCTCTATTGCTCCGGCTACCTCTTCAGTGTTATTTCTGAGTTCAGCCGCCCCTTTGCTCCTCTGACACTGTTGGAGTTGTCAAATCCTCAAAATATTTCTTGACTTGCTCCTCTGTGGCTCTGACATCTTCTGTATAAAGGGTTTGGAAAAACTCTGTAAAGGCTCCCTCTAGCACCCTGTTCTCACAACTAAGTAAGCTTTGCCCTTCTATCCTGATAGCTGGAATCCTATTCTGGTTCTGTTCCGTTTTTAATTTCCAAGTCAGGAGTTTGCCTCACCTCTCCCCATAATATTGGTGCACAAGCTTACTCGCCTCCCATTTCCTCCTGACTATTCCCTCCAGAATACAGGACAACTCTTCCTTCCTTTCTCCTATTTCCTCCTTAGCCATTCTGACGCCCTGAGTCCTCTGTCCTCGATCTCCGATCCTAACCATCTTATCCAGCTGTTCCAATCTGTTTTGTATGGAGCTTATTTGACTTTTGGTAGTCTTATTTTTAAATGTGGCAATACCAATCAGCCTCCCCCTAATAACTGCCTTATAAGCATCCCAGGCTACTTGGACTGAAGTGTTCGTACCGTTTGTGCAAAAGTAATCTCTAGTTATCTCCTTCAGCTTTGTCACAATTTGTTGGTCTAGCAATAAGATTCTGTCCAGAGCCCACCTTGGGGGGAACTCATCTCTCCCACTTTCAATTACAAACAAACTGCTTAGTAGTCTGACAGGTGGGCTGGTGGATGTTCCACTGTTTTGAACTTCCTACTTTCCCCTTTCTCAACTAGGAGATAGTCAATCCTAGAGGCATAACCATGTCTCCTATTCCTAAATGTAAAAAAAAAATCCCCCACCCCTTTCTCTCTGCACATGTCCAACAACCCAAAATCATGCATGTAGTGTTTCAGGCCTGCCCTCATTTGGCGTAGATTCGACTCTAGGGATGCTTTTATATTTGGCCACCTATCTTTCTTGGGGTCCATTAATAGATTAAAATTGCCGGCCAAAATGATGGGAGCTGACATCTCCAATAGCTTTTATACAAATATTGTAAAGGTGAGAAAATATGTCCAAATTTGTGGATTAAATAGATTTCTGGCAAGGGGAGAGGCAACGGACCTGAGTTGCATCAACAACCCTAGATTCAATGTCAATTAGTATATTGTCATGGAATGTAAATGAGTTGAGGGTTAGGAGTAGGAGGCAGAAGATACTGGAATATCTGAGAGTGACAGAGAGCGAGATCATCATCCTGCACGAGACTTACTTGTTAAAGTCAGAATGGGAGGAAGTAATAAGGAAGGTAAAATGGGTAGATGCCTCAATCAATACAAACACGAGCTGTTGTGTTAAGGGGGTTGTCATTCTTTTTAAGAAAGCAACCAAAGCAGTAATAATGGAGGCCCACTTGGATGTAAATCAGTCTTGACCCTGCTTCCCATGGGAACAGGCCAGCCCGAACTGCCAAGCCAGGTCCTCCATGGATTGGAAAAGAAGCATCCATGGACTAGTTTTGGGGTATCACCCCTCATCAGCCAGGCTAGCTTGAATCCAGTGGTACAGTGAGAATGGGACCCCAGTCTGGGCATACCCTTCCCACTTAGGGTGACTTATAGCAACACAAAAAGATGATGGACAGAATGCTCAACATTGTGACCAATAAAGGATGCATATAGACTGCTCACCATCCTGGAAAGTCCATTAAGCAAGATTCTTCACATTTCAAGCACCTGTATCAACTTTTGCCAAGTCAATCTGTCAGAAGGGAGAGTTATCCACCTGAGTGCAGAGAGCACAATGACAGTACCAATGTTTTTGTCACCAATGCCAGTCATGGACCCTTCTTTGGTATCTCCTCAGCCTCACATGACCAGATCTAGGCAATTGATCCAAGCACCAAAATGACTTATTGAAGAGTTGTAATGTATATATGTATTATTGTTACTTTTTATTTAACAAAAGGGGGAGATTTATTGTCTTGTGATTTAGAGATTATGGGAACCTTTTGGTTCCTGACAGACTCCGTAGAACAGTGACGTAAGTGCTTGGGTGCGGGTCATAGAATTCATGATATAGAATGTTCAGTTCACATTTACATGCCAATGTATAAAGACGTGTAATGCACTGTTGCGTGTGTGGCATCAATATTAACAAGAACCCAGGCTCAGGTAAGCAGCTACAACTGGCAGCTGATCATTGTGTATTGCTTCCAGACAGTGAGACAAAGGGGAAATAGATGTTGGCAGGATGTGCATTCCATGGCTTAGTGAAGGGAGGAGCTGTCACCTACCACACTTGCACATTTCAAATTGTCTGCCTGAGCACACTCACAAAGGGTTCAACACTAGTTGTTTGTGCCCCAGACAAGCTGGGCCGGGGCAGGGAGGCAGGAAATTCCAAACATCACTGGCGGTGGAGACCTACAGAACCTTTTACTACTTCGAAGTTAAGGTATAAATATTGGACCATCAGACTCAACTCTTCAGTACACCTCTAGACCACTGGACTCAGAAAGACTGCTGAGTTGCTCTACTGCGAGATGGACTATTACTCTGCTGCCATGCGGCCTGAGTGGCAAAGACTGGACCTGCATCTTGAACTCAGAAGCACCAGAATGACTCATAGGGCTAATTGGGTGACCTCCTGATCAGGGACAGAAAAGGCTCCAGCCACCTTGAACCCTTCACCTGGACCCTATCTTCTGTGCATCTTGCCCCCCATGTGGAGCAATCCCTGCCCAGGACCCTTGCAACCAGCCTGAAGGTGTGGGTCTGTGAGCAGAACCAATGCAGTGTGACACATCTCCTCACAGCCACCTGGGAGCTGCCATTGTGCTACGCATTCCTAATACAGGACCTCGCATCACACCCCGCTGCTTCCTCAGAGCTGCTGTTGAGTGACACATTCTCGATGCAGTCCTTCATATCTCAAGCCACCTCATCAACGGCATCCTCGGCAATGACTCAGGACTTTGTATGCCAGCCACGCTACTTCCTCAAAACCGGCACTTTGGAATGCACCCTCGATGCAGGACTTTGTGAACTGCATCCTCGACAACGTCGCAGCACTCTGTATCACAGCCACGCAATTGCCTCTGAACTGCTGCTGCACACGGTGTCCTTGACGAGGGATATCGCAATGCTCTGCAACTAGGATTCTAGTCTGTTTGAAGTACTCTGTTCAGCAGGCCTAACTTGGCCCCTCTCTCCGGGCCATACTCCATTGTGGTTGACCTGAACTTGCGACTTTGCCCCGGTCCAGCATGACCAGATAACCACAGTTGGCGCTTGGTGCTGAAAGCCACTATTCACTCAAACCTTTAAAATGGCATATCACCAGTTCTACAGATTTTTGTTGCTTTGCACTCAAATAATACATTCCAGTATACTCTCTTGTTCTTGTGATGTGTTGTCACTCTATTACTATTTGAAGTGCTGCATAAATACCGTACATATTTCCTTTCAGTTAAGCCTAACCACTTGTGCCAAGCTACCGGAGGGTTATGGTTTGTGTTAGACCTGGCATCCTTGGCGTGGTTTCCCCCTATCTTTTTGCCTCTACCTCCTGTATTTTTGATGCTGTGCTGGATTCCGTTTTTGCTGGTTTAGATACTTTGGACACTCTGCCATTGCTGTGTAAATTGTTATTGTAATTGGATATACCTGATTTGCATATTTGTATCTCCAAGAAGTCCCTAGTAAAGTGCACTGAGTGTGCCAGGGCTGGTGATGTCAAATGCTACTAGTGAGCCTGCAGCACTGATTGTGCCACTCACATGAGTAGCCCTAAAATGGTGTTGCAGGCAAGCCACCACAGTGCCTGTGTGCAGTCTGTGAACTGCCATGTCCTCCTGGTCAGTGTCCCCACTGACCAGGCCTAACCCTTCCCTTTCTGTGCACATTGGTCACCCCTATGGAAGGCCCAAGGTACCCCCCTGGGCAGGTTGCAGTGTATGTGAAAGGTAGAGCATTTACTTGTGCAGGTGACATGCTCTGGTAGTGAATTACAGCCATTTTCGTTTTTCACTGCTGCAAGGCTATCTTGCTCCATAGGCTATCATGGGGGATGCTGGCTACAGTGGCTACCAGCATATCTTCCCATAAAAACAAGATAGAACATAAAAGTCTGGTATCCCTGAACTCAGAATTTAATAACACAGCTTTTAGGAAAGGTGGTTTTTAACTCCTGTATTTGAGAATGGCACTTTTAGAAAGTAGATGTTCTCTTGTCTGATCCTTCTGTGTGCCTTGGCCTGTTTGTGAATTGACTGTCTGGTTTGAGAGTGACAGGGGCTGGGGAGCCCCCAGGAGGCTGGCTGGGTCAGCCCTGGTCAGAATGACTGCATTTGCAACTTGAGTGGTGGGAGGAGATAGCACCTGGGCCTGAATAGGGCTGTGCCTGCCTTCCACAATGCTGGCTCCACCTCCTGCTGGGTGGCTGACGACCCTGCCCCTCACTCGGAAAGGAAAGGAGAATCCAGGAAAACAAATTGCTCAAGGATCACCCAGAACTGGTTCAGACCGGGCTCAGAGCCCTCCTGCACAAAGGGAACAAAGACTTTTAGGGGTATAAGAACAGGACCCCTGACTACAGAAAATTAGATCATCCAGGAATCAAGAAGGAACCTCTGCCAAGGAGAAAGCTGAAACTGAAGAAGGAAGACTGTCCTGCTGTGTGATGCTGGATTGCCCTGCTGTTGCTTTGCTGCCAAGGAGAGGGGAAGGACTTTAGAGGGAGAGGTGTGGCGCCGCGGCCAGGGCGACTGACGCTGGAATCTGGGGACCACGGTTCGATCCCCGGCTCCGGCGGCAGGTTAGCCCAGCACCATGTGACTCTGGGCAATAGCTCGTTTAATCTTCCCGATGGCACCCAGCGCCTAGAGACCCTTACGGGTGATTGTGCGCTTTACAAATGTGGACTTTACTTTACTTTACTTTGTGTTTTTTCCCCTTGCTTGAAAGAATCTCTAAGGGCCTGAGAAGAGCTGGCTCCCTGTTTTGAAGTCCCAGGAAGAAAATGACTTCACCCCCAGCTTCCATGAGCTCGGCTGAGAGAGCTCTGTCCTTCCTAGAGTGCTTGGCCCCTGTGTGGTGCCTCTGGAAGTTTCTCTGGAAGTACCTGTGTTGGGGGGCTGGAAATCTAGCTTTGAAAGACTTTGCTACAGAAAATTTATCGCAATCTCAGCCGAGCGAGAAAATTCCCGCCGCCACAAAGACCGAGATCGTCGCAGCGCCTGTCGCCGTTGCCTGAAGACGTCGCACACTTCATTAGTGGGAAGATTTCCGCCGCTGCGAACATCGTCGCAGAGCCTGTCATCGCTGGGTGAAATAATCGCATCACGTCGCTGCGAGAATCGTCGCAGAGCCATCGCATCGAGGAGCTGTGACTGCGCATCGTCACCCCGGAGATCATCGCAACACCCGAGAATCATCGCATCGTGCCTTTGCAGGAGAAAACTTCCTACGGAACCTACGCACCGGAATCCATACAAGTGGCCTTCTTCCCCATACAGACCGGATTCGTCACAACACGCCCGCTGCTGCAGCGGGGCTGTCGCTAACGCCTCACCAGGGTCTCAGGAGCAACGCATCGCTTGTTTTTCACCGCTACAGCTTCTGTGCCTGGAACTTTTTATCGCTAACAAAGGTACTGTGGCTAAAACGTGACGCAACAGTGGATAATTTCAGCTCTAACCTTAAGAACCTTAAGAACTCTTTTGCAAACATAGGGGCCGATTAGGATGGCGGTTTTTCCGCATCCTCCGGGCCGGCGGAAGTGTCCGCCGGCCTGGAGGATGCGGAAAAACCGCGCCGGAGACTCCAAAGACCCACCGCCAAATTAGGATGGCTGGTGGGTCTGGAATTCCGTCCGCCGCTTTTCCGCCGCGGTCGGCTTCCGACCGCGGCGGAAAAGCTATAACATGGCAGGCGGTGTCTATGAGACACTGTCCGCCATATTATGATGTTGGTGTAAATATGCTTTTCCACGGCGGCTTATCCGCCATGGAAAAGCATACGGACATTCACTTTGGGGGCCCGTTGCGGGCCCCCTGGGTGAATGGGGGGTGGGGGGTGCACATGGGGGGTACCTATGGTACCCCCCTGCATTTGCGTACACAAAGCAGCAGGCACCGTGCGGTGCCTGTCGCTTTGTGCATGTAAATGCAACACATGCATTTTTAACATTGTGGCGGGTGCAGCTTGAAGCTGCACCCGCCGCAATGTTAAAAATAGAGGATGTGACCGCCACCCTGGCGGTCACATCCTAATTGGCATGGAGGGACCGCTGCTGCCCATGCGGATGGTCCCTCCTACTCAGGGGTGGCGGACGGACGCAAGTCCGTCCGCCATCCTAATCGGCCCCATATTCTTGAACTGTGTATGTTGGATTTTTGTCGTTTTGGTCTTGTGTAGTTTATATTAAATACCTTGATTTTTCTAAACTATTGTGGAGTCAGTTTGTGGTGTTTTCACTGTGTTACTGTGAGTTTTGGTACAAATACTTTACACATTGCCTTTGATTAGCCTTGACTGCTCGTGCCAAGCTACCAAGGGGGTGAGCAGGGGTTATCTCAGAGGGTTTCCTCCTTGCCCTGACTAGAAGCAAGAGTCCCTATTTGGACAGTGGTACCTACCTCTGCCAACTAGAGACCCCAGTTCTAACAGTTTGGAACCCGAAGTGTATGTTCAAGCCGATTCTACATGCCATACCAAACCCTAATTTAGAATGGGGTTCTACTTTCATATTCACCTATGTGGAATTTGGCATAGGTCTCTGAAACCATTTTTCAAACAGAAATGACTCACAATGACCTATAAAAGGGTTCTATTACGCACTAAAAAGCCATTTTGCAGTTGCAAATTCTCCGATAAAGTGATCACAATATGATTTGTCCATATGGTTTTGTACATATGGCCCCTTCTTCACGCTTAATTTGTGGCAAGCTTCCATCTAATCTGTCTCAGTTTTTGAACTTCTACACTTGAACATAATTTTAATTCAATCTCATTGAAAGCGCCTCCTAGTTCTCCTGATCTAGGTGAAGGTCTCTGAGTGCTTCCTCTGTTTATTACCAGTGCTATCTATCGGAGAATCAGACAAACTGTGCCCCTGGCATTTCTGTTACCACTGCTGTTCTACGCTCCTTGAGAGAGAGAAAACAGAGATGTGTCCAATCCTAAACTTTCAGAGGTGAACCTCCAATGTATTTCTGTACTATTCCCTATCCATCATAACTCCTCGCAAAAGTTTATTCAAGTCTCAGCCAAGAACTCTTGTTTGCTGGAGAGTGTGGATTAGCAATGGAACTCTCTCATTTAAACCTACCATAACATGCTCATGGTTCATATCAGAGGATTAAAAAAATTAGAAGTTACCATTTTGCCTTCCAAAGAAAACTCTGTACTTCACCAAAAAGAGCATTGTGGAAATCTATAATAGAGTTGGCAAATTTGAGTCTAATTATGACTAGGTCGGAGTTTCAGTTAAAAAGCCATTTGTTTGTTTTCTAACAAAGATGGTGTCATCTAAGAAATCAACAATAAAGTTTCCCAAAAAAATAAATAACGTTATTGACTTGTTCAGCATGGGAAATTACATGCTGACCACATCATCTGAAGTAAAGTTAAAAAAAGGAGGCAAAACATCAGCTCTTCCTATTTTAACTCATTCATAAATTTTTGGTTTTTGCGATAAAAAATAGAAAACTGGCCGGAATTATATCAAACTTCACACAAAACCAGAAATGTACTGGGGGCCTGCCTGTTTTGGTGTAAATTCATTCAGTCATTTTTGAGAAATTAGTGTTACAAATGTGTTGGTGGGCTTTGAATGGTTACAAGTTACAGATAACTTGAAGACTGAAAAGGAGTCTTTGTTTTTCCTTGCATATAACTTTGGCACAATTGACAAATTTACATAAAGATTGGCACGGAGGATGTTTAGCCTAATCTTGATATTTCTAAATTTGTGCACATCTGTCAAGGGAGAGGGTCATAAACAATAATTTGTTAAGAATTACGCCATCCTTTGAAGAACTAAAATGAAATATTCATTTAGCATGCTTAACCCCACATGCATCAAACTTTGATTTTGCGATTCCTTAATAGTGATTTTTAAGGCATTGCTAATAAGGAATTGCAAAATCAAACGCACCCAAAAAATCGCAAAAAAATAGCGATTCGCTAAAATTCGCAATCGCTATTAGCGATTTCATATTACCGACTCGCTAATAGTGAAATCGCAATTAGTGATATCGCAAATTGCGATTTCGCTATTTGCGAGTTCTCAAATTGCAATCTCGCTAATTGCGAGTCACTTTTGGTGCAGCTTGATGACATCACAATCAGGAAGTGATGCATCCCATGCTGATTGCAGTACACTGAGAGAGTCAGAGGAGGAGGCAGAGTGCAGGAGCCCAGCTGAAGTTCCAATTTTTGTTTTGTCAAAACTGTCCTGTGACAAAAGCATGGCTTCGGGAGCAAGTGGGAAGCAGGCTGCCAATAGAAAAAGGAAACTGAAATTCAGTGAGAAGGAGATAGAAATCCTCATTGCGGAGGTAGTGAGGAGCCATGAAAAGGTGTTTGGCAAACTATCACTCCAGGGCCCTGAGTCAGAGAAGCGGACAATCTGGCTCAGGATACTATCCAAAAGGAACGCAATGGGAGTCACCCACAGCACAATGTAAGACCTGCGCAAACGGTGCTTTGACTTTCGTAGCCATGCAAAGGAGAGGGTTGCTGACAGGCTTTCGGAGCCAAAGCAGACTGGTGGTGGACCTGCAACACAGCTTGGAATACACCACTGGAGGACCTAGTGGAGTCCACACTCCAGCCTGCAGCTGTAGTCGGAGTGATGGAGTTGGACACCATTGCACCGGCCAGTACATCACACGGTAAGATGCGTTCAAATGACAATTTATTAAAGAATAAAAAATTTGAAACATAATTTCAGATCAAAGTCAGTGTGCAGAATACTACTCCAGTCCACATTGTACTTGCTACACCCAAATGCATTATGGGAGGAACAGGCAGGGAGGGGAATTTGATAGGAAAACAGCATTGTTTCCCACAAGAACAACAAAGAAGCAAAACATATAGGCACTGTGTGTCAGTTAGTAATTTAATGGAACTCAAAAATGCAGTATGTGAGACATCAATATTTAAGTAATAACTGAAAATTGCACTGTTTAACATCACAGCTGCAGCTGAACAGGAGTCAGAGAGAAGTGAAGGAGGAGTCACACAGAAGACTCCGGCTGAGGCAGATTTGAAGAAACCCACGGCCGACCAACCACACACAATGCACCCACTAGACGCAGGTCCACAGTCCCACCACTACCTGCCATGGAAGTTGAGGAAGAGAGCGAACATGATCCCCAAACATCCCAGCCAGGACCTACACCGACAACAAGACCACAGTCACAGGTCTGGTGCAGCAATATTCGAACCAGGAGATGCAGGACAAGGGCACAGATGATAACACCAGAGGATAAAAGTCCAAATGTCTGGGGTGAGCTGGAGAGCCAAATGCTGAGGGTGCAGCGCCTGCAAGCAAAGAACATGAGGTTAATGCAGGCCCAATTTTGCACTATGTCTAACAACATGGCAGATATGAGTGACTGCTTGAAAGAGCTGACTACAGCAGTGGTGGAAGGGCATAGACAGTCCAATGAGGCCATACAGAAGCTATGCAGGGTGATGCAGGAGGACCAGGTGTCCGAAAGAAAAAGGCATCACCAATTCTTAGAGTGTCTAGATGGCTACACAGATCCATCAACAGGCTGAGCACCAACACAGCTCTGCCGCCCCATTGTTCTGTGGCCATGCAGGTTCAAATGAGCCATTGATGTGGGGATGTGCCCAGGGGACTCGTCCAGGTCACAAATACAGTAGAGCACTTTCAGACTGCATCTGCTGGGGGCAGCAATATATTAGAGGGTGGGGAGAGTGAGGTGGCGTCCAGCCTCAGTAGTCTCTTGGTGCAAGTGACTACATGCCAGAGGAGCACTACTAGGAGTACCACAGATTCTGAAGGCTCCACAAGGGAGGTGGATAAGGCCACCAAAAGGCATTTGGGAGTGCGTGGACCCAAAAAATAGGGTGGCGCTGGCAGACTACCTTGTATTTGGTGAAGTAACCATTATCATGGCTAAAGTTGTGACTGACATTCAAGTCCAATTATGATGTATTGTTTTAGTTTTTTGGGTTACACCCACTGTCCTATTTGGCACCTGGTATGTGTGCATTAACACTATCACATTCCTACATTAATAAAAATCCATCACAGTTCTGCCATGCTATGTCTTGTCTCATCATTACCCACCTCAAAAACAATGCTGTTTAATTTCTGCATGTCTCCTTCTCCCTTCTGCTAAGCTTGCCTCAGCTGCTGCTTGTAGTGGTTGCCCTGACTGGTAGTCCCCCTCATGCTCGCTGTTCGGCAGTTCCAGGGGTATGCCTCTCCTAGTAGCAATGTTGTGCAACATAGCACAGGAGGCCACAATTCTGCAGCTGGTCTTAGGTCAGTACTGCAATGCACCCACCAGTCTTGTGGAGGCAGCTAAACCTACTTTTCAGTAGGCTAAAGGTGCATTCAATGACGTTTCATGTTGTGATGTGCACTGCATTGTAACGGGTACTTGGGTTGAGGTATTGTGTCAGGATGTAGTTGCGCACAGAGTATGCACTGTCACCTACAGGGTAGTAAGCAGTTAGTGACAGATATGCATTACCATTTGTACATACAGTCAGAGACATTGTAACATCTGTTTACCTAGCAGATATCCTTCTCCAAATTCACCCACAAGGAGATGAGTGTGTATGCCACTGTGTCAGAATATGTGTTAGTCAAGTGTGCTGCCAGGGTGCTGTGCCAGTGATGATGTTTTTAGCATTGCAGACTACTTGGATATTCAGTGAATAGTAGGATTTCCAGTTCTTAAAGATGTACTCATTCACTGATGGTGGACAAATGGCTACTTGCGTTCCATCAATGCAACCTATAACATGGGGAAACCGGGCTATCTGCTAGAAGTATAGTTTTGTCTTAAGCAAATCTTGTGGGGTTGTGGGGAAGCTAATGTGGAGGTGTTGCCTGCTCAACATGGCATTGAGGAATGCATTAAAAAAACGTGACAGGGCACATTGTGACACCCCTCGAGCTACTGATACTACACCCTGGAAGCTACCTGACGCTAGTAAGTGCAGGGAACATAGGACCTGCAACTGAGTGAGAATGGCATGTGTCCTGCGAGTCTGGCGCTGCAGTAGGGGTTCCAGTTCAGCAATCAGGTCATGGATCATGACCTATACTTGTCATAAATCTCTTCCTCCGTGTCTGCCCCAACAATGTTATCCGCACTCTAAAACTGCGCTCCTGTATACTCCTTCTACTCTGTGCTGCTGCTCGTAGCCTCATCCTCCTCACCATGATGTAGAGTGCTGCCATAGTGAAACATTCTGAGGCCTCTTGGGCCTTTTTAAATACTTTGCTGATGTGCACCACTTGTTTTGATTGTTTTCGCCTGTTTACCACCTGCCTGTAAGATTCGATAAATTGCAATTGGAATTTTGCGATTTTCATGGGAATCGCTAATCGTGATTTTTTTCTAGCATAGCTTTGTGACTCTGTAATAGCGATTCGCAACTAGGGAATCGCAATTTTGGGCCTCGCAAAATTGCGATTTCTTATTTTTGTGAATTTCTTATTTTTTCGCAATTCTGTTATGAAGCATTGCAAAGGGCTACTTTGCAGGCGCAGAGGGCCTGTTTTACAGATTCGCAATTTTTGCACTCGCAAATTAGCTTGATGTATCTGTACCTTAGTCCTCAATCTTCCAGAAGTATGGCAAGCTTCATGCGAATCCAGCAAAGGTGGGAGACACAATGAAAAGGCAAGCAAAACATATTAGTTAGTCAATCTTAGTCCAGGGATGTCAGGCTTTAATGTGATCTGATAAGGTGGTAAAGGAGGAGGGTGAAAAATATCTTTGATTTGCTACTTTAATAAAGTGTCATAGGTCTACCCGAAGTTGGCCAGCACTAGGCAGGTTTCAAAGGCTTCTTATAATTTTAATTTTAATTTCTTCTGCGTTTATCAAGGGGGCATGGTTAAAGGGGGTGACACGTGTTTACTTGTTAAAAACTTTTGAACCCTTTGACAAATCTGAACCAACTCCATCAAGACATGCTTAGTTTGTCAAATGAGTTCAGTACATGGCTTCCAGATTTTAGGCAGATCTAACAAAGGGCGTAAGCTAAAGTGGGGAATGAAAAACATTTTAATGTGCCAATACTTTTGGCATCATTTGATAAATTTAAATGAAGGTGGAGCTGCAATAATTAGGTTTAATTTGCAAACTTCATGTACAGTGGATAGTTAGCAGCAAGGGAGCTTGAGTGCCTTCAATGTCAAAGGTCTTGAAATATGTCTTATCTGATTCCGCCCTAAGAAATGAGTCACACATTTGAGTCTCTAATCTGGCCACACTAAATTCACCTATAATAACTGCAATTGGAGCAGAGGGCTCGAGTAGAAGAACGTATAGCAGTTCTGCATGAGGGAGGGATAATTGAGTGGTAGAAGAGAAAGTGAATGATGGTATTCTTACCAGTGGAGCTTCTACTGGGCTCAACCACAATTAAGAACGCTGCTTTTAACCTATGTAAATGCAATTTATTAGGAGCAGTATAGGGTTTCGGGTGACAAGGGTACTTTTTGGGTTTAGGGTTGTTATGAGTTTTTGGGTGGAAAAGGTAATTTTAGGGTTTATGTTGGGTATGGGTTTTGTGCTACCAAGGGAATTTTTAGGGTTTAGGGTGGGTATGGGGTTTGGAGTCGAAAGGGTAATTTTTGGGATTAGGATTGATATAGGTTGAGGGGCTGTGGGTTTTTTAATATATATATATACATATATATATATAAAATGTACATTCAAAAACTAAGTAGAGCACTTGGAAGTATTGTAGACACAATTTGCAGGGACCAGAGCGGCATCCCCCAGTAGGCATGGAGCCTCTTAGGCTCATAGTGTAAGGGGAGGAATTGTTTCCTCAATGACTTTCCAATTCTGAGAGAGGACCCACTGAGGAGACCCACTGTTGCTCCTGCATACATCATTAACATAAGAACAAACAAGAACCTGGTTCAACTTTGAGAAATGTAGTCTTTCACAGTAGAGATTCTGTAATAGATATAGGCCTTTAGACCTGTTCTTTTCTGGAAGACCTTATGACAAATTGAGTGTCACCTGCCTGCTTACTTGTTTGTGCCCCTATGTAATGAGATTATGACTCTTGTTGAGGTTTTGGAAATATAGAGGCAGCCAGAATCTCCTTTTTCAGTACAATTTGTGTAATCAAACAATCTGTAAAGCCATTGTACACCTTTAAATTGCAGATATGCAAGCCACTTTCATTGGTCCTGCATACTGAAATTCCCTCTTCAAATGGAGATTGCCCAGTTCAACCTAACTGACATTGTTTTAGGGTTTTGTGGGCCTTTACTGTGGGTGAGTCATACTACTTGAGTCTCACTCACATTAATTTCACAGTAATTGAATTGAGCATGTTTACCACCAGTATCCACCTATTAATCCAGCTGCAGCAGACCCATGGTAAAGGGCATTGGGGTGGTTACATGTTTGCGGATGCATATGTGAGACTACCATTGTGCGCAGCCAGTGATTGGATGCAGGTAGCATGGCGTAGAAGGGACTCTGAAAGGATAAGTGCTTTTACTGTATTATAAATACAGGTGAAATTGCTCTTAGAAGTACCGTTTCACTCTTCTTAGGCGAACACAGTCTAGCAACGTGTCAAACTTGGGTGAATCATGCACTCCATGTTAGATTTTACTGGTTTCAATAACCTAAATATACATCTTATGGGATGTAAAGGATTTCCATATTTCGTTAGCTCAGTTCATAATCAGATTCCAGGCATTTTTTCCCCAGCTGCTGGGCCAAATGAATTACTTTGCTCCCCAGCAGATTGAATAATGGCCTCCCATACACAAAGGGGGAAATTATCAGTGATTGGCTTAGTTCCTGTGAAGGAAGGGGTGGGGAGGTATATCAGTATTTGATAAGTAGCTGTCACACTACATTTGAGCTGTGTTTGCCCAATCCCACCGAACAAAGGAGGAAACCCAGATACCTGAAGCCAACACATGGGTTGCTCCACTTTGACGTTTTGGTGGGAAGGAATCTGACAGTGATGTCAGCTAAGGGTATATCTGAGGCTCTCAGAGGAGCTCATCAAAGAGGACACTTGATGGTGCAATATTGGATTGTCTATGGATGCTGTTCAAGGAGGGTTGGAACAGAGACAGAGAACAAGACCCTGGACCTGTAAGGTGCCAACAGCAAACTGTTGGACAGCTGAAAGAAGAGAAGCCACATGATGCCCTACAAAGATGGATTAAGGACATTTTCTGCAGCTGACCCCAAGGACTAGAGGAGTCTCTTCATGGGCCAGTGGTAGTGGCCCCCTATGCCCTTTGAGGTCAAGTTCGAGGAAAACTAGAATTCCACTGAGCCCCTGAGTGCACTTCAAGACAGCAAGGAGCCAGGCAGAGGATAAGGCTAGAGCAAGGAACCAGAAAAGCAACCTCCCAGCAATGTGAACCGGTTTAGAGTCCAGGCCTGTTGAAAATGTTCTGGATGGTTAGAGCTTACCACCAGGAGTAAAAGGGGCCGAGGATCATGACATTGGGCAAGAGGTATGCATCAGCAAAAACTTGACTTTTCACCCCCTGAAGAACCGAGCAGCCAAATGCATGTGGCTCTGTCGTATGTCTCAAAATTATATCTGTGTCTGGCCCGGGCTTTGCTTGGTGCAAGTTATATTTATATTTATTCATGGGAGGGGACATGTATGGCCACCAGAGGCTCACTCGGCCCTGCATCACATCTTCTGGCCCGGACAAGTTTACAAGTGTACTGGGGACACAATCCTCTGGGGCACTCCAAAAGAGAAAATGGACTGCTGCTGCCCTCCAAACAAAAGTGGTGCCGTCTCCGCTCCCTGGACCCATGATAAACCCTGGGCATAAAACTCCGCTCTGCTTGAGGAGTTTGCAAAGTTTTGGCAACACTGTGTTCCACACAGAACGCGGAGTTGCCGAAAAACTCTGCACTCTGCAACAGAGCACATTTTTTTTTGTGTTTGCGCACCCGAAATGTGTTTTCATGCGCATGGGAGTGACTTACCGGGTGCCTGCCATCACCGGCGAGTTTCCTGAGCAGTTTGCGAGTGCCACAAGATTTGCTAGGCGGCCGCATGGTCCTGCGAGAGTTTGTGATCGCGAACATGTCATTCGAGCGCGCCAGAGGAGTTCCAGCCGGGTTTTTGTGAAGATTACGATCCCGAACGCGCAGGATATGCTGCAACTATAATCTGGAGAAAGTTATCTCCCCGAACAGCATCAAAACCTTCTCTAAATTACGATTTGGAGAAAAAACTCCTCAAGTTGACATTTGGCTATACTATTTTGTGCAAGGAGTCCTTTTTCTTTTTTTCACGAGGAAGGAAGCGCTCCAGAGTCTCCAACTTCCTGCTCCTGTCCAGCAGGCTCCTCCCAGTGCTTTGTCCATCTCCTTGTCATTTTTCATTTGGACTTGGAGCTGCAAGGATCACTCTTTGTGTCTGCTGCATAATATATCATTGGATTTGAGGACTTTGAATTTGAGATTTAACAAGTAAGTTGGAAAATTGGTGTTGTTTGTTTGATTGTGGCCATGCACCTAGATTTATTTGTACTTTTCATCGTTTTTTAAAAATGGATTGTGGTGGGTGGCCTGTAGTTTCAGTAGGGGCCTAGTTGTTTCTTTGTAAGTAATTTTCTTCTTTAATAAAGGAAACACATTGTACAGTTCACTACATTTTTCTCCATGTTTTGAAATCAATTTGCAATGCTTATTTAGTTCACTATGGGCCATATGTATCATCAACCTGATTTGCGATTCTCAAATAGCGATTTTTAAGAAATCGCTATTTGAGAATCGCAAATAGGTATGTATGTACAAAATCGCATTTTTTTTGCGATTTCTTAAAATTCCTTAATTGCGATTTACAATTTGCGAATCGCAATTAAGGAATACTTTCCCATTCATTTCTACGGGCCAGGAGGCCCATAGGAATGAATGGGAAGTTATTCTCAATTTGCGAATCTCAATTTGCGAATCGCAATTTGCTAATCGCAAATTGAGAATAATTTCAAAGGACACCCTGTTGCACCCCTGAAATATGCATGGGTGTACATGTGGCGCACATACATGCCCAAAGGGCATGTATGTGCGTCGCTTGGCACTTTGAGAAATGCAAAAATTTGCATTTTTCAAGGAATTCGCAACTTACCACCAACTAGAAGTTGGTGGTAATTTGCGATTCCTTTAGGACATTTTGCAAATTTTTTTTGCTTCATACATTGCATTTAATCGCAAAATTTGCGATTCCTTAAATGCAATTGCAAAATAAGGAATCGCAAATTCCTTGTTTTGCACCAGATTTTGCTTTATACATACCATTTAGCAAATTCGCATTCGCAAAGGCCGAAATTCTGCGAATTTTGGCCTTTGCGAATGCAAATTTGCTTGATACATATGGCCCTTTGTAGCCTAGTCTGCCAATGGGTTTTCCAACCAATAGGCCCAGAGCTACTCACAGGTGCATGTTGTGGCCTGGCCATGTGGCTGGCAGCCTTTTTGTAAAGGCAGCCAGTGTGCTTCTGCCATAGGCCTGCATGCCTTCTTTGTGGAGGCCATGTCTTCTTGCTGGTTGTTGTTTTGCATGCATTTTTGTTCTTTTATTGAGCAAAAATTTAGCACAGTTCACTACATATTCTCCACGTTTATAGTCACATTGCAATATTGATTTAAATTGATTCACTATGTAGCCTAGTCTGCCAATGGGTTTTCCAACCAATAGGCCCAGAGCTACTCATGGGTGCATGAAACAACTATTTCTGTGGTATATTTAGAATTTCAACATCATGTTAGCCATGGGTGGCATTGGAGTAAAAATTGAAATTTGTTTTTTGTGGTATTTCACCGTTTATTTCATGTGTGTTAAATTAAATGCCTTTGTTGGATGTGTGTGGTTGTCACTTGCAAACCTTTTTAGCCCAGTGGATTTTAGTTTTTGGCATTGTTGCGTAAAAGATGAACTGTTTAGCATGCCTCCTTTATATGGCATTGTGAGTGTGTTTGTAATAGTAGGCCAGCATTTGCCTTGGCTGAGCCTCTCCATGTGCCAAGGGGCCGTTTTATAAACTCTGTGTCCATGTAGGGCGGCTTGAGTTCATAGTTTTCCAGGCCTCCTGCTTGTTGTTGTTGTTGTGACCATGTGGCTGGTGGCTATTTTGTGGAGGCTGTTAGTGTGCTTTTGCCATAGGCCTGTATGTCTTCCCTTTGTTTCTCTTCGCTTATTGCCTCTTGTTGTGGTTGCCTGGCCATGTGGCTTGCGGCCATTTTGTGAATGCAGCCAGTGTGATTTTGTCATCTGCCTGCATTGTCTTCCCTTTGTAGACTTATTGCTTGTTGTTGTGGCCTGGCCATGTGGCTGGCGGCCAATTTGTAAGGGCTGCTAATGTGCTTTGTCATAGGCCTGCATGCCTTCTTCTTGGTGGCCATGTCTTCTTGGTGGTTGTTGTTTTGCATGCATTTTGTTTCTTCTTTTATTCAGCAAAAATGTAGCACAGTTCACTACATATTCTCCATGTTTTAATACATTTGCAATATTGATTTGCATTGATTCACTATGTAGCCTAGTCTGCCAATGGGTTTTCCAACCAATAGTCCCAGAGCTACTCATGGGTGCCTCAAACAACTGTTTTTGGCTGTTGAATTTGAACATCATTTTGTCCATGGATGGTATTGGATAAAAAATATGTGTTAAAAATAAATAAATAATGGATATGTGTGGTTGCAACTTGCAAACCTTTTTAGCATTTTCGGCATTGTTGCATTAAAGTGGTGTTTAGCATGCCTCCTTTGTCTGTTCAGTGTGTGAGTGTATTTGTAAAAGTGTGCCAGCATGTGCCTGATTGAGCTTCCCCATGTGGTCGGTGCTATTTTGTAAAGTCTGTGTCCATAGAGGCCTGCTTGAGTTCATTGTTTTCCAGGCTTCCAGCTTGTTGTTGTTTTGACCATGTGGCTAGCGTCCATTTTGTGTAGGCAGTTGTTGTGCTTTTGCCATATAGGCTTGAATGTCTGTCTTCCCTTTGTTCTCCTTGGATTATTGCTTCCATTGTCATTTGTCAGCTGCAGCTCCCTGAGTGCTGCATCCCACATTATGCACAATGCCAAACCATTATATATTTTTGTTGTTGTTCTTCTTTCCTGTCCTTCCTGAGTGTACTATACAGTACACCATGAAAGCCTTTGTTGTTGTCAAATTCTCACAAATGGTTACACTGTATTGTTAATTGTTTTAATAACTGCGGTAATAACACTAATAAGTGTGACCACACACACACAATTATATTATATTTGCTTGTACTAGTAATCAAACCACAACAATGCCACTTTTCACTGATATTCTTCTTGCTTCTTTGCTTTTAGGTGCACAAAAGAGGAGGAGACAACATCACTCATTGTACTGCCAGACAGAAGGCCTGTGCCCTGCGCAAAACTTCATGTGACGAGTGACCACAGACACCTCTTCAACTTGTGAATCTAAGACAAGTGCCGCTGCGTGCTTACTGACATCTTCAAGATGGCCACAAAGAAAGGTACCAGTACCAAGAAAGTCAAAGTTGCCAGTGAGAAGTGGAAGGCACTGCCAATTACCACCACCGGTATGTCGCTCAAGACCTTTATTGGGAAACCATAAATTGCACCTGCAGCAGCGATGTCCTGGGAGCAGCACCCCCGCATCAGTTGGACCCACCCCACCATCCCAGGTCCAGGCCCATGTCTGTCGCAGAGGCCGCCAGTCTAACCACGGCGACGCCGACGAGCAGTCATGTTGAAATTGACATATTGTTATCGCAAAGTAGTACCCAATCAATGCAGGAAACTCAGATAAGTGGGCAACAACAGCCGCAACCACCCCCAATAGTAGTAGTTGCTACTGAAGATGGGGCAGTTCAGGAGATTGAGCTTCCTGCTGAGGAAGAAGAAGAGCAAGCCACTCTTTCAGAAGATCCATTGTCTTCCTCGTCTCCAGCAAGAAGAAGGAGGGTTAGTCCATCAACTTCTTCTGCAAGCCCTCCTTCTGATTATCTAGTTGCCACTGGGATTCTACCTCAGTCTGAAAGTGAGACATGGCACGAGACAAGGCTAGGGAAAAGGAAGGTTCCAGAAAGCCTTAGAGTAATGAAGGCAGATGTAGAAGAGGAGGATGATGATGAGCCAGTCATCATGGACATTAGCTCCGCCCCAGTGGAGGACGACATTACCCCATCCCATATTGCTGTGATGGATGTGACATGGATACCACCAACACAGATACCACCAACACCACCTCCAGCTGCCATATTTATGAAGTACCAGCAGTACCACCACAACCACCTCGGTAGAAGTAGGTACTGCAGAGAGTCAAACATCATGCCCACCTACCAGTTCATCTGATATTGCAAGTGGCACCAGAGGTGTCAGAAAGTTCACCTCCCCAGTTTGGGACTTCTTTTTGGTTAGTCACAAGCAGGTGAACATTGCTATTTGCTCCATTTGTGGAGTAGGTGATAGTTGGGCTAAGCTTGGTAAAAACTATGGTACCGGAGGCCAAACAACCCTCTGAGAAAACACCACTTAATACGGGAAACAGCCTTTGCAACGCTGCTACTTCCACACAGGGCCTTTACCACGCAGGCATTGCCACACATACACTATTACCACGCATAACCTTTACCGGGCATTTTCTTTTACCAAGTACATGGTGAGGGCATATGCTGGTAACGGCACCTGGTGGTTAAAGCTATCGGCGTTGTTAGAGGAGCGAAGAGATCATTCTACTTCCTCTTTACAATCTGCATATCCAGTGCCTCACAAGAGTTGCCTCATCCTGTAATGATAAGGGGGAATGTTTTGGGGACTGAGGTGATTTTATTTTAAATGAATTGGGGGTCACGGGACAGATTTAGGGTTCAGGGCATGGACCGGGTATTTTTTTAAAGGGCTGGAGGTTAGGAGGGGGTAGCGCAGGAATCTAGATTTAGTGTTAGGGAAGGTTCGCTATTTTTTAACAGGGTTGGGTATTTTTTAACAGGGAGAGGTCACACTGAGGGTCAACATTTAGGACTTTCGGAAGAGTCGGGTAAGTTTTAACTGGGCGGGGGGTCGCACTGGGACCTAGATTTAGGGCTTAGGGAAGAGTCAGATAATTTTTAACAGGGCAGGGTTGCCCGGGTCTAGATTTTTGGAAAGAGTCAGGTAATTAAAAAAAAAGACGGGGCGGAGGGCTGAGGGAATGAAGATCCCATCATGGTAGAAGGTGAACAAGAGGGAGACATTTTCTTTGGTACACAAGCAGTGTGGTGGTACCGCCCACATCATCAACAGCAATATCACAATGGCATAAGAGTCATGCCGAGGCACCAAGAGGTCCAAGGCAAGAGAGTACCGCAACGAAAAAATGCACATTTAGCCTAAAAATATCTGGTCTCTAGAAGTCACCTGCATCAGTGGCACCAGAAAAGAAAAATGCGAAGCTGGTGAAAATGTTAGCGTTGGACCTACTCCATTTTTCTTTTGTGGAATGGGTGGGTTTTCTAGAGTTTGTGGCAGCCATCTGTGGCTCCCAACCAGTCCTATTACACCAGAGTTTTGTCTCCAGCACTACATCATGACGTCCTGGAATTGCTTGGACAAGCTTTGCAGCAGAGTGCTGTTCATAATGTCCACGTGACGACAGACATGTTGACCAGTTGCCAAGCCACTGATTACATATGCATCACTGCACACTGGATCTTTTTTGTGGGGGGTTAGGGATATCTGCAGGTTATGGAGAACGTTGCCTGTCACAAATTCTACCCCCAACTCTATAGGGGCCGATTCTGATGTCGGACGGACATCGGTCAGGAGCCATAACCGACCGACCTGCTGTGGTCGGTTATGGCCCTGCTACTACGATGCTACCGAACCCTGTTCGGGCGCATTTGTATGGTTCACAATGAAAGCATGCTTTCCGACCGGAAAGCATGCTTGCAATGTGAAACAAAGGGGTGCAGTTCATCCCTGCACCCCGTGGCCGGCACCCCAAGGTGCCTGCCACCGGGTGCAAGGATCAACGGAGGGGCACCCAGGCCACAATTCGGCGGCCTCACATCCATGGGGGCCCTGTTGGGGGCCCCCAGAGACAGTTTCCGACTCCCTTTTTGTGCCAGACACCCCGGCACGAAAAGGCAGTGAAAAACTGCCATTGTACTCCCTCGGTCGTAAAGAGGCAACCGGGGAAGTACTGGAGGATTTCCGGATGGCAGATGGGCTCTCCGAGCCCATCGTAGGCCATCCGGAAATCCGAGTCGGATTCCTTTCTGACCGAGCCCATTGGAATGGCTCGGTCGGAAAGGAATCCGTCCAACACGTACCCATTCAGTCGGAAGGGCTCCAAAAATGGTTCAGAACCCTTTTGACCCGAATTGGAATCAGCCCTTAGTGTACACAAAGAGCTAGGTGCACCTTATATTAAGGATTTTATCATCATGGCAAGTTTAAATACCTGGTATATATATATATATGGAGAAATGAGGGCACAAAATTTACTCAGGGGATTATTAAGGATTTCCTCACATTAGAACATGGGAAAATGATCCCATGGCTGATGTATATTAACAATCTCTTAAATTAATGTATTGCAAATGTTGTTTTTAACTATCCCCCCCAAATATTTGAGTGTAATAAAAAGGACCTGAAAACAGCCATCATAAAATCTCGGAGTTGGTTAAGGGAAGTCGAGGCAAACTCAAAACAGAGGACTAAGGAATATAATGATAGAACATTGGGTATAGGGATTCAACTCTATTTAATTCAGGTTACAAACACAAGACACATATTTTATCTTACTAGATTAAGAATGCGAATAGCCCACTTTTTAATAGCCTTTCCATTGATGGGGAAGTGGAAACGAAATCTCCCAAAGTGTCCTTTCGATAGAAAGTCAGATCAGGCAACTTTGCATTTTACCTCATTTTGTGGTTTATATAGAGATTTAAGGAAGAGTATTTTACGACCGTTGTTTTTAAAGGAGAGACTTTTTACATACAAAATTGCTTTTGAGTATATCTGTAACCTAGCAAACAATAGAGTTGTAATGCAGTGGCGGTCTATGTCCAGAAGGCAATTAGAATAAGGAAAAACAATTCACATCTCGAGGCCCTTATATACGAAGAAGATAGGTTGTATTCTGATAATTGATGATCAGGGCACGAGTTCTGTTTCCGAATGTATACGCTGCACACAACACTTTATGCATAATGTCCTTATTGGACTTGCTGCTGGAACTCATATGCACTTTACTGTATCCTATTGTGATGAAGTGTGAAAATGTTTTTGTTTTGCAAATTGATAACTTTTAATCAGGGCATGAGCCCTGTTCCCAATTATATACTCCGCACATGACATTTTAGGTATAACGTCTTTATTGGGCTTACTGCTGGTACTCAAATGCTTGTTACTGTATTCTCTTGAGATAAAATGTGAAAATGTTTTTGTTTTAGGATGGTCTGCAGGTGTTGACACTGCTGGCATTTTTAATGGCACTCTGAAGCATGCTACAGTAGCCATGTTCTCCATGGAGAAATCCCATAATGCGGCAAACATTTTGGAAGGCTGTAACACTAAGATCTTTGAATGGCAGCGACCAAGAGGGCTTAACATTGGTTGTGTTGCCATGGACACTAGCAGTAATATAGTTAAGGCCATGGTTGATGGTGGCTATTTCAGGGTCCCCTGTGTTTGGCGCACTGCATTAACATCATTGTTCGGGAATTTCTGAAAAATGAAGAGTGAGTCAGCAATTTACTGACCACCTGCAGAATAATCTGCACACATTTCAGCCATTCTTTTAAAGCCCGGAAGCATTGGAGGATCATTCAACGTGATAATAGAATGCCAGTTAAAGCACTCATCCAGGAGGTGCCAACACATTGGAACTCAACTTATTACATGCCTGAATGTCTGTTTGAGCAGTACAGAGCAATGAATGAATATGTCATGCAAAGATGGGATGCAACATGTGAAAGGCATGATCAATGAGATGAACCAATGGGGCCGAGTTAAATGCCTGACAGGGATGCTGTTTTCTTTTGAGGTCTTCGCACATGAAGTCAGCAAGGAGGACTGTACCATGGACCAAGCTATCCCATTGTTGCACATGCTACAGGAGCAGCTAAAGAAGGTTTCTGCAATGTATGGAGGTGTGGAGGTGTGGGGGAAAAAAGAAGCATATGACTTGGTGGGGAGCTTAATCCTTCGCTTATCTGAAAATACAAGGATGCAAAGAGGCATTGTGTCATCCAACTACTACATTTGTGCCACAATTCTTGATCCACTGTAACACCATTACTGACCCTTTCATTCCTTTTTTAGACGGGGATATTGCCAACTACAAAAGTTAGATAGCTGGGCAAGCCAGTCAGCTAGGAAAAGAACAGCCGGGAATTAGAGGCTATCTCCCCCATGGCACAACAAGTACTGCAGGGCAGTCTTCAAGTTCAAGTTCAGAGCCTGAGGGTTGTGCGGTTGGCTCACAGCAGCAAAAACATCAACAACAACAAGAACAGGAGCATCAGCCCCAAAACCGGCAAAGGTATGGTTTCTACTGGCCGGGCGTAAGTCCAGTGCTGAGGCAAAGGCAAAAGAGGCTGAGCAAAGCGGAGCACCCATGAGCATTAAGTGGATGGTCCAGGCCTAGCTGGATGATCCAACAGAGGTCTACATTGATCAAAACCCATTGTTGTATTGGTATAGAAAAAGGCGCCAATGGCCAGTGCTCAGCAGGATAGAGATAAACTATCTGACTTGCCCTATAGAAAGTGTCTCTGCTGAGTGTTTTTTCAGTGCTGCTGGTACCATTCTGACAGTGAGAAGGACCAGTCTCTCACCCCAAAATGTGGAGAGGTTTACCATGATCAAAATGAATCAGCACTCTATACCACCGGATTGCACCATACATAAAGTACCACAGCAGACAGATAATAACGGCAACTCAGTATAAGGAAGTAGTGTATTAGGCGACCTACTTCTGGGTGAACCACCAGAGTTTACAGACAAGCTCTACTTCCCTGACAACTAGGCTTTACTTTCTTTCTTTCTTTGACGTCACAAACAAAACCTCCCGAAAAAGATAGAGCTAAGCAACGTGATCTACTTTATTATTTGTGTGTGTGTCTGGCTGACTAAGCCATCCCCACCATTTTACTGTTAGACACAGCTTATTGCCGGATTGGAGTTGCAACTGTGTGCAGTGAAGAAGTCCTGACTCACCCTAAGCCATTTCCCTCAAGCCAGACATTCGATGGAGAAATTAATACAAACAAATGTATGCTTGCCTCTCCTTCCAACCTTGTGCCCTGAATATCTATCTATCCTGATTCCTTTCCTCCAAGACTAGAGGGACTGCCCCATCCACATGAGAGATTATTAATAATTTGATTTACAGCAAACCAAAGGGGTGATCTGCATTCTGCAATGTGTCACCACCAATCAATCACGGTGAGCACAATGGAAGAACAGGTAAATGATGGCATGCATTGCACAATGAGTGATTGTTGTTTGTTGTGGTATCAAATTGTTAATGATGATATTTCATCATCATGAATCATGTTTCTGTCAACTTGAGTTGAGACTTGAGAAGAAGAAAGATGATTCATGTGGTGGCAACAGGCAGTGTGAAACTGGTTGATTGTTTGTTACGCTCAATGTTTTAGTGATAATGATGATTGAGATTCACAATGGTGTGGTAGCCTACCGACGACTGATCAATAACTTTCCCCTGAAGGTTATTTTTTTTTCCTTCCCCTTCAAAAGATCAGATAGCGAGATTCCTTCACTGGGTCCACTCCACATTGCTTTTTTTATTGTTTTATGCTTACTTATACTCCTCAAAGACTCAGACACTTACTTAATGCAAAGTTTGCAAACACAAATCTAGTCTACTCTAGTCTACTCTACAGTCAGTCCATCAAGTCAATATTTCCCTTCTTGTTGTTGAATAACAAAATTGTACTACTACAGGCCGATCCATTACATTGAGTCGGGACTCACTCAGGACACTGTTGGTATGGTATTGGATACCATACTTGGAGTCGTAGTCAGACTAGTTAGGATCAGATATGATGGAATGACTCAGGACGTAGGCGTGAGCGTGACTACTTAAAGAACTCCCACCAGAAGAAGATGGACATTTTCAAATTCACTGAAACCAACCAATTTGGATGATGATGATAACTTTGAAGAGGCCTCAAGGTAAACAACAACAACACCAGACCTACACATGTCTGTGTAGTGGTGGTGAGTGTGGTGTGACTGACTGGTAGCGGTGCATTGATTGTTTTCTTAATTGGCATGCTATGTTGCTGTATGTGTCTGTGTTCGGTGCTGTCAGGATCAAATTCAAAGCTAAGTGGAGGTTGGGCCTGTAGTAGGAGGTAACTGTCAGAAACAGACATTTAGACATGCGGCCTCTTAAACAAAGTCTTTGTCTTGCACTCCTTTATGCAGTTTAACTTTTCCCCTTGATTTGTCAATATACATTTTTTTTTTCATCTACAGGCCCTTTCCCTGTGGCATACTGGAAAAACAACTCACACTTACCTTACTGAATCACATCGGCCAGGTACCCAAGATCAACGGACAGTCCAAGAGGAATACAGTGCAGAGATGCAACGCCCAATTTGGCAATGCATACAGTATCATTTTTTTCCTCTTCAATCATTACAACTGTGTGTGTTGTTTATGTTTGCTTATTTGACTCCTACACAGAACATAATATAACTTGGGTCTCCATGGGGGCAGACAGATAATTTTAAAATATACTGCCCTGTTACTGTACTAGTCTAGTACTACTCGTCATCATGCATGCATTTCTTCTTCCTCCCATAAAAGATTTATGTTGGTCAGCTGCCAAGATGAATGTGTTGCTCATGTGTAGTGTTTGTCTTTGTCAAACCATTCCCTCAAATCCCCCTTCCTATCCATTCATTGAACCCTTAACCCCCTTCCCCCAAGCTGTGTGATTTGTTAGTGTGACTAAATTAAATGTAAACCATTAATTGATCACACACTTGATGGAGCAGATGTGGTGATAGCAACATCAACTCAAGGAAGGGCAGGCAGGGTGAAGATCTTAAGTTCTGCTCTAAGTACAACTATAGCCCACACCGGCCATATATATATATGCACATGCACAAAAAGTATTCAATATTAATTTCTTTTTCAGAGAAACATAATTCATCATAATTGCCTGCATCATCATCCGTCCAGCACTAAAGGTTACGCTTGTCCACTGCAAAAGTTCATGGCACGAATCGACTTCAGTTTGTTACTTCTACTAGGCTAGCTTACCATTCTCTTTTTTTAACTTCAACATTGCTTATCATGGTTTCTCATTTGGCAGTCTTCTTCTTGTGTACTGTACTTCTACTAGTCATTCGCTAGTCTCCCTCAGATGACTGTCTCATTTTCTTTTTTTGCAGCTGCTACTGTCTGCTACTAGCACCACCATGGTACCTTGGGAAACCAAACATTCACCATGCAGCCATCACTATGCATAATCATCAATCACAGGTAAGAGAAGAAGTGTGGGGGATGCAATAATGTATGTACTGTTGGAAATTAATTAATTCACACATTTATACCCCTTCCTTGTCCATAAGGTATTTAGTTGCAGACTGAATAGCTGAGGAGGAGAGACTGACCGTAATAGGACAAATTAGGGTACCACATCTATCTGTTGGTATGTTACACTATCAGCAAATTTCAAAAACTGGCTGTGGCCCTGCTGCAAAGGAAACAGTGTAAAGAAAAAGAGTAAACTCCCCTGAAAAAAAGATTTACATCATATGTATTGTAAAACTAAAAATGTATTCCCCTATCAAATATAAAACTAGAAAAGCACATAACACCTGACCCACCCCTCCCTAACCCCAACCTATGTCCAAAAAGAGTCGAAAATCTAAATTTTCCAAATTTCCGTAAAACCCCAGTTCAATTTCCCCAACTACCATCTGTCACATCCCACCCTCTCCCCAACAGCTCCCACCTACCAAAGAAAACATCAAAAATGGGGCAAGAGAGAGGCTTAGCGGCGGGCTAGGAGTCAGATCTTCATCTCTAGGCTCTTAAACGCTTCTCTGTCTGGCTTTCAAGGCACGCCATCCTAAGGAGCAAGCAGCACTGAAATTATCTAACTGTCAAGGGGGTAGCAGCAGTAGAAGATGAAGATTGGTGGCGGTTGGTTGCCAGACCACGGTACCATACCACCGGAGGCACTGCGGTGGCCTGGCTGGAGCCCGCGTAATTGGAGGCTGCAGCTGCTGCCTCCTACTCCTGCAGAGCCACTAGCCACCGATATTCATCCCTGATGGCCTCCAGGTTCCGTTGCTGGGTCTTGGCTGCTATCTCCTGCCTGGTGGGTTGAGAAGGAGTAGCTATATCAAGACAGAAAAAAGACAAGTGTAACCAATACTCTTAGCAAAACAGTAACACATAAATTTATGCACATGAAATTAAAGTGACACAGTAGCACTAGCATTACATAACATGTATGATTTCCTTTATTCCTCGGCCACTAAGATTTGGATGTGATTAGAGTTTCAGGCATTAGGCACTATGGAGTAGACGAGTATTCTTCTTCTCTCTCCTGTTTAGCTAAATTAATCTTGTAGGCATGCCAGTTCAGCTTGCAGCCTAAACAAACATACTTGTGTCGTAGACTTGCGTTACTTACTTTACTACTGGTTGCAGGTGGGGCAAATACAAAAAGAAGAAGAAGAAGAGAGAAAAGAAGAAGAAGATAACGATGGATTAACCCCTTCCACGCTGATGACGAGCTGGGCTCGTCATGAGGTAGCCTCCTGCTACGCTGATGACGAGCCCAGCTCGTCACGTAACATGCGCTTTTAAAAATCTCCGCGTACAAGCGGAATTCCGCCCGCACGCATGCGGTTAAACCCAGATCTGTGACTGGGGGTTAATGTTTTGCCATTGTGCAACATTCCGTCCATCATCTTATGTGTTTTGCTGTTCGCCCTCTGTGGGAAGGGTATGCCCAGACGTGGGTCCCGTGCTCATTACGCCACTGGAGTCAAGCGATCCTGGTTGATGAATGCTGATAGCCAGAAACCGGTCCTAGGATGCTTGATTCCGGTCCAGGGAAGACATGGCTTGGCAGTTCGGGCTGGACTGTTCCCATGAGGCACAGGGTCAAGACTGATTTGCATATGGCCATGTCTGAACTGGGGTAGCGTGGTGAGCAAAATAACGATGGATTAAACCCAGATCTGTGAATCGGGGTGAATGTTTTGCCATTGTGCAACATTCTGCCCATCATCTTGTGTGTTTTGCTGTTCGCCCTATGTGGGAAGGATATGCCCAGACGGGGGTCCCGTGCTCACTACGTCACTGGAGTCAAGCTATCCTGGCTGATGATGGCTGATAGCCAGAAACCGGTCCTAGGATGCTTGATTCCGGTCCAGGGATGACAGGGCTTGGCAGTTTGGGCTGGACTGTTCCCATGAGGCACAGGGTCAAGACTGATTTGTATATGACCATGTCTGAACTGGGGTGGCGTGGTGAGCAAAATAACGATGGATTAAACCCAGATCTGTGACTGGGGTTGAATGTTTTGCCATTTTGCAACATTCCGTCCATCATCTTGTGTGTTTTGCTGTTCGCCCTATGTGGGAACGGTATGCCCAGACATGGGTCCCGGATTCACTATGCCACTGGAGTCAAGCTATCCTGGCTGATGATGGCTGATAGCCAGAAACCGGTCCTAGAATGCTTGATTCCGGTCCAGGGAAGACATGGCTTGGCAGTTTGGGCTGGACTGGTCCCATGAGGCACAGGGTCAAGACTGATTTGCATATGGCCATGTCTGAACTGGGGTGGCGTGGTGAGCAAAATAACGATGGATTAAACCCAGATCTGTGACTGGGAGTGAATGTTTTGCCATTGTGCAACATTCCGTCCATCATCTTGTGTATTTTGCTGTTTGCCCTATGTGGGAAGGGTATGCCCAGACGTGGGTCAAGTGCTCACTACGCACTGGAGTCAAGCTATCCTGGCTGATGATGGCTGATAGCCAGAAATGGGTCCTAGGATGCTTGATTCTGGTCCAGGGAAGACATGGCTTGGCAATTCGGGCTGTACTGTTCCCATGAGGTACAGGGCCAAAATTCTTTTGCATATGGCCATGTCTGAACTGGGGTGGCGTGGTGAGCAAAATACCGATGGATTAAACCAAGATCTGTGACTGGGGGTGAATGTTTTCCCATTGTGCAACATTCCATCCATCATCTTGTGTGTTTTGCTGTTCGCCCTATGTGGGAAGGGTAGGCCCAGACATGGGTCAAGTGCTCACTACGCCACTGGAGTCAAGCTATCCTGGCTGATGACGGCTGATAGCCAGAAACCGGTCCTAGGATGCTTGATTATGGTCCAGGGAAGACATGGCTTGGCAGTTCGGCTGGACTGTTCCCATGAGGCACAGGGTCAAGACTATGGGTGGGCAGAAGTTGCGTAATCGCGTTACGCAAATCTCCGCGAAACGGTAAAAGATCTCCACAAACACGTAGAAATTCCGCGAACACGCGGAATTGCTTGTTTGCGATGCTTTTTTCCTGTTTGAAATTGGTGTTTGCGTGCTCGGGGGGAAATATCTTGCGAACACACGTTTTGAGAACGCGAACAAGCAAACAATTTCGCAAAGTTGAGATCGCAGATTTTTGGGCAATTTCATGTTCTCCGCGGATCGCGAAATTACCCAAATTCCGTGAGCGGGACGGAATTTACCGCCCCGGCACTAGTCAAGACTGATTTGCATATGGCAATGTCTGAACTGGGGTGGTGTGGTGAGCAAAATAACGATGGATTAAACCCAGATCTGTGACTGGGGGTGAATGTTTTGCCATTGTGCAACATTCCGTCCATCATCTTGTGTGTTTGGTTGCAGGTGGGGCAGCTGTACTAAACAATTATCTCTTTTTCTATTATTATGGCCATACTCTGTGAAACCAATGACAAATGCTCAATTTCACTTTTACCCTGACTACTAGAACAAGGCAGATGATATGCTTAATTACTAATATGAATGATGATAAACGTCACAACGTCACTTGGCATGACTTGTGGTACTGCTATTGTAACCATGCAGCTGATAGACCACTCATGGCTGACACTGTCAAAATGAAATGAGCAGGGAGGGAGTGGGTCTTGGATTTGGAGGGAGCGATTGGTGATAGGTAGGTCTGGTACATACATACATAACATATATGTTGTTCTTTCAAACTACTGTGACTCAAGATAGAAGTCTGAAATACAAGATACAATCTCAAAGTAAACCTTTGAATCAAAAGCCTTTGAGAAAAAACATTTCTTTTATTCTTCTTCCCAGGGATTTTTCCATTTATCATTGCTTTGTTCTTCTAGCATTATTTCTATTCTTCACCATTGGCTTTGCTACTCTGGCACGGTTTAATTTTCTTTTACATTGTCTTCATCCAGTCTTCACCTATGATTGAATACCATCCAGGCATCTATCCATCCAAACATGGCAATTATATTATAGTATTCTCAACAAACCTTTCACCAACATAAATTTTTGTCATTTAACCACCCACGTGTCCTCCTTAATTGCCTTTGAGTTTGACCCATCAAACCCCCTGGATTATTCCTTTCACCCATCCAGTTTCACCCATCCAGGCAGGCATCCTTTATTCACCTTTCACCGATCCTGCTTCAGCTAACCCATGTATTCTATCAACCACCTACATGCATCCCCAGGCCCCCTTCACCCACACATCCTTCTCTACCAGTCATATATTACATGTCATCATCATCACTCGTCCTTTCTCCGTCCATCCTTCTTTCCCTTTTCCATCAACCCATCAAGGTGTGACTCTTAGTCTTCTTCATAAAACTTTCTTTGCTGAGTTGAACATGAGAAGAGGACATTAGTTACTCAACTCCCGCTAATGCTAAGTCTTCTTCAACTGTTCACAACTTAGTTTCAACAGTACAGTGTACATTGTACACCCTTGCAGCAAGTGTATATACTATAAATTTGATTGGCAATAAGAAAGGAATATTACTTACCACCGCCTGCCACTGCTGCTGGTTCATCCCCTGCAGCTGCCGCAGTTGCTGCCTCCTGGCTGGCGTCACCTTCAACGCTGGCCCCAGCTTTGAAAGTCGGTACGCCTAGAAAACAAATTACACATTTTTTAGTTGCAATGTACGCCTCCCCCTATTTATTTATTGTCATTAGCAATATTCAAAATACAATATATATACTACACACATCAGTACAATTCGGGTACACAGACTAGAGCAGAGTATGTCCTATCAAAAATAATAAAATATCCGGTTGGACATTTTGTTGGTGGCAATTTCTGGAAAAGCCTTTCAAGAGGAGGACAACCTAAAGGACAGGACTCAGTGGCTAGAGCTATTAGTGAATCTGAGTCTTTGAAAAAAAAAAAGAGTGGCCAACTGGGCGGATATTCGGACTTAAGGACTTCTTGGTTGGAAAATGTAATGGTGCTGTCCTCTTCCTCCTCATACTACCTTCCTGCCATGGTGCATGGTAATCATTTAATCAACAACTGCTGCATATATAATAATACTAGGCCTAGACGAGAAGAAGACACAACTTTGGGGTATCCAACGGGACCATCATTTACTGATTGAGCATGAGAAAGTAAAATAAAGCCTTCTAATCTCAACAAACATGGGTAGAATACCTTACTTGGGCATGCAATCTGCACTGCAGAGTACCAGTACTAGTAGTATTAAGGACCAATAGGTTCTCTGAGTTTTTACAGTACCACCACTAGGCAGTCCACAAAATATATAAGGGGAGAGGGAAAGATGACTGAAAAAACAGAAGAAAGCAAGCTACAGACAGACTAATACAGTCAGAGGCAGTTTGAGGTAAAAAAAAAGACACTAGAAATATAAATAATTAAGTTATGGTAATGTAGGGATAACATGAATTTAGAAATAGATATATCGTAGAGGATTTGGGAAAAATAAAAGTAGGAAACTGAAATAATATATTTTAAAAAAACAAGGAGCGGTAAAAGTTAGAGAAATATATATTAATATTAACAACAGGAGGACCTACTGGGGACAGCAGAGTCACCTGATTAGGAGCACTCCTGTGAGGCACCTCCGGCTCCCGCACCCGCCTCGGACAACCTCGTCTTCTTGCCCCTGGATGGTGATCATCATGTAAGACATAATTAAAGAGACAAAAAAAGATTGGTGTTAAATAAATTTCAAATATTCACTCAAAAAGATTTTTTGACAAGAAACGGCAATTGCAATAACATTGACCTTTCCTAAGTCAGATCGACTAGTAGTAGACTAGTATTGCAGGCAAAGAACATCCTATCTTTATTATTCCACAGTTCCATTCCAATTCCTGAAACCTAAACCTGCCTAGCCCGCCTATTCAAAAGACTTTGGAATGAATTGCAAAAAAAATTATATTTGCTTTTATGTTCCGATCTCATTCGCAAGTATCTCAAACCCCTTTGACAGTCCAATTCACTTAGTCTGCATTTAGTTTTAAATGCATAGATGGACGTATGCATATTGCATGCACACAATTGGTTGGTGATGTTCACTCATGAATAAGAACTACAAAAAAGGTTCTACTAAGGAGTCGAGGACTGAAGGTAGATGCTACTAAATTACTAACTAATATTAAGTAACTAACTACTACCACTATCTTAGTGACGGGACAAAGGAAAGGAGTTTCTCTAGTCTGCATTACCTAACTTAAGTTCTCATAAATATTCAGCCCAAGCGAACTCACAGCTGCAAACAAATATGATTATTACAGGTAGTACCAAGCACTTGTCTAGAATAACAATCATATAATTAAAGATTTTTAAACGCAGCTTACCTCCATGTGAGCAGTAGCATTCTTGCTATTCGGGGAAAAAACTTATATTCGCAATAATATAGAGAGCACACACAATAATAATTATAATTAGCTGTTCATCAAACCTCGTGACCTCAACACCTGGCAGGTCCAGCAGGTCCTGCTCTCGGTCCAGGATATCTGACCACCGGTGTGTCACATGGTTTTCGGTGCACCAGACCCCAGAGCAGCAATACATTGCCCAGCGCACCCTCGCCCACTGCTGCTGACACTCCTGGAGCTTGTAGCCAGACCTAGACCTGCCACCTGCTGCCAGAGTGGAAGGAAGGTGGCCCTGTATGATATTTGATATTTGATATTTATGGGGGTATTTCTAAAGCGCAGCGTTCGCTCCGAAGGGAGCATCATGGCGCTCAGAATCCTGAAGGCCCAGTCGTGGAGGCTGACGGAGGCTAGATGGCAGCTTTGGTCCAGTCGTCGGGGAGGTTAAAGATCCAAGTCTTTAGGAGTTTTCTGAAGGGTTTCTCAAGGGTCTGTTGTCTCAGGTGTTTGGGCATGCTATTCCAGGCTTTAATGGCCAGGAAGCTTAAAGTTTTTCCACCTTTCGTCTTCAAGTTGTACCTGGCGGGGGACATGAGGTTGTCTTGGGCAGAACGGAGGGAACGAGTCGGGATGTAGTGGGGGAAACGTCTGGTTAGATATTTAGGACCAGTAGTGTTAAACGCCCGAAAGGCGATGGTGAGTATTTTGAAAAGTATTCTTTTATGGAGGGGAAGCCAATGCAGGGATCTAAGAGCTGCAGAGACAGATGATTTACGGGGTAATTTTAGAACCAGTCGGGCAGCCGTGTGAAGAACGCTTTGAAGTTTGGTCAGAGTAGACTTTTTTGTCCCTGCCAGGAGGCCGTTACAGTAATCTAGGCGTGAGATTATGAGGGCTACTGTTACTGTTTTCCTGGCGTCCAGTGAAAGAAAGTCGAAAAACTTTCTTAGAGATTTTATTATACCAAAGCATCTGCCGGCAACATTCCTGGCGTGCTGATCGAATGATAGATCTGAGTCGATTAGTACACCAAGGTTTCTAGCTGTTGTTACGGTCTGGGGAGGGGCAACAGAGTTATCCGGCCACCAGAGGGCCGGGCAGAAGGAGGTGTTCTTTCCGATGGGGAGGATCTCTGTTTTGCTAGAGTTACATCTAAGATGGTTAGTGTCCATCCAGTGGAAGACCGCTGTTAAACAGTTTTTAGGATTGAGCTCAGCTTTGGTTGAGTTGTCCTCTAGGGGTACAATCAGCTGCGTATCATCGGCATACGAGGTAACCGGTATGCCGAATGATTCAATCAGGGATAGGAGAGGGATGAGGTAAATATTGAAGAGAAGGGCACTCAAGATGGAGCCTTGGGGTACTCCTGAGGGGACCTTTTTCTCTTTGGATTGAAAGGGGCCAAGAGCGACAGTTTGGCACCTGTCGGTAAGGAATGATTTAATCCATGATAGGGCAGTATCTGAGATCCCTATGTCCGTCAGTCTGTTGATCAGGATTGAGCGGGATATGGTGTCGAACGCTGCTGTGAGGTCGAGAAGAATAAGAATAGCCTTCTTCCTCTGGTCTTGCAGCGTTTATATAGTATCTGATAATTCAATCAGAGCTGTTTCGGTTGAGTGTTTGGGACGAAAACCCGATTGTTTCGGGTGAAGTATATTATGAGCTTCCAGATAGATTTTTAGTTCTCTGTAGACCAACTGTTCGGTTATTTTTCCCAAAGCCGGGAGAAGAGTGATCGGGCGGAGATTGGTCAAGTCCACCGGGGATTTGTTAGCCTTCTTCATGAGAGGTTTGACTAAGCCCATTTTCCATAGGTGAGGGACCGATCTGGTACTGAGTGACGAGTTGACTATGTCATTAATGATAGGGTTCACCACGTCTATGAGTTGGTGGAGAATCTTGGGAGGGCAGGGGTCGGAGGGGGAACCGGACTTACATAATAGGATAGCTTCTCTGGTTTGAGCTAGAGTGACAGGGGTGAAATTTTTAAGTCTACCAGCTGAGGATTCTAGTTGGTCAGGAATAGGAGGCCCTGGAGGAGTATGTGGAGGGGGGAAGTTCATTTGGATGGAGGCGATTTTTTCGTCAAAGTAGTCTGATATTTTGTCGCAAAAATCTTGGGATGGGGGATTTCGGGTTGAAGTGCTTTAGGCTGGGTAAATGATTTAACTATTGAGAACAAGGTTTTTTGTTTCTGACTAGCTTTATTAATGGCATTGACGTAGAAAATTTTCTTAGCAGATTTAATGTTGGAAAGGTAGTTTTTCCTTTGTTGGATAAAAGAGAGACGGTCGTCATTGTCGTATGTTCTGCGCCATTTACGCTCAGCTTTCCTGCAGAGTAGATGAGCGGTAGCTAGGGCAGGGGTAAACCAAGGGGCATTGGTTTTTGTTATTTTATGAGTTCTACAGGGGCGATTGGTAGGGTTCCGGTTTTGGATTTCTTGTGAAATCCAATTATGGAAGAGGTTTGCGTCCAGTTCGATGTTACCAGATAAAACGGGGAACTGGGATTGAAGGATGGGGTTAAGAGTAAGGTTTTCTTGGACTGTTTTCCAGTTGACGGAATTGACGCGATGTGGATTTGTTCTATTAACGGTTTGAGGGTGTACATTAATAATATGGAATGGGATCAGGCTGTGATCTGTTCATATCTGGGGGAGAGGGGGTAAGGTGATGAGTGAAGGGAAATTAGTGCAGACACCGTCGAGGGTGTGTCCTAATAAATGATTTGGCAAAGTGACACTTTGTTGAAGATTGAAGATTTCGAGGGTCTGTAAGAAGCTATTAGTTTGTGAGTCAGATAAGGACTCAAGGTGTAAATTAAAATCCCCAAGCAGAGTAAAATGTGGGTAACAAAGTAGGAAGTGTCCTAGAGAGTCGCTCAGGGAGTCTAGGAACTTGGAGGCGTTTCCGGGAGGACGGTAGATCAAACCACCTGAGAAAGAGGAGGATTGACTGAGTTTAATATGAAAAAAACAAGAGCTGCCACCTCCACTTCTGAAAACAAGCAACTCCGCCCGCAGTGTTTTTTGCTGCTTTGCAGAGTTCTGCGTAGCGCGGTGTAACGGGGTGGCTTTGCCACATCGACCCGTTACTGTGAAGGACACTGTACCGAGCACGGGAATCCTAAGTGAACTGTCTGTCACTCCCCCCTCCTCTTGTCTTCCCCAGCAGATAGACTCACGCATGGAGAGTGAGTGTGACTGGCCATTTAACTCGGACCCGGAGTGTGAGTGGGCGGGTTCCCGCGACGAGGCGTTCCCGTCAAATACGGAAGTGCCGGCGAACCAGGTGTGCTTGTACACCCGGAGTGGAGAAGATGAAAGAGAGAAGAACACAGAGAGCGGCCGAAGAACGGAAGCGAGACGAACAGAGGAGCCGGAGCAAGGAGGAGAGAGTCCGAATACGGAGGAGACGCCTGGAGGCCAACGTCACCACGAGTCGCCCAGCCAGTCACCCGGGGGAGGTGTGTGGCTAGCCCAGGTGCGTAACAAGATCCGAGGCTGGGTAGGACGGAAGGGTGTCCCCCTTGTACATTAGCGGGTATCACTTGGTCCTGGTTCCCCTTTCCCGAGCACACCCCGTCACTGAACTTATATATATAGCTTTGACTCACGGGTGGTTGTATCTCCTCACTCCCTTTCCCTGCAGCTGCGCCACATAGAACGCTGTTCTCACGCACTGCTTTCTTTTCGTTTCTTTTGGGTCCTGAGGCACAAAAGCAAAGACGGACTCCGAGGACGGCAGACCCCGCCGAAGCCCGGACGGCTACCGTAGGATTGAGTCAGTCAAGCCCCGAAGCTGGAAGAGTACCCGGAGCCGTTCCCCACGGAGACCTGGCCCAGTCGAAAGACTTGTACTGACTTTCTGTTAGAGTCAATAAAACCACTTTTGACCAAAACACGTCTGTTGCCTCTCCCTCCGCTGCCCCAAGAGTCCCCGCTCGCTACAGTGGTGGAGAATGCGGGCATAGGCACCATCTGTAGTTGGAAGATGGAGACAGTCATCGAGCAGTTGGCAAAAGGACAGGAGAGGCTACAGTGGATTGCTGAACAGCAACTCAACGCGGCCCAAGCCGACCGGGACCTGATAAAGGAAACATTATCAGCCAGAGCCCCCCAACCCTGGGTGGACCCCACCTCCCGTGACAGCAGTGTAGAACGAGTCATACCCCAAGGCTTCGCCGCCATATCGCTGCAGAAGTACCAACCCGGGGAGGACCCTGATTCATTCCCGCTCAATGCGAGAACATGTGGGTGGCCCGTAAGTAAGTGGCCGTTCTTTCTCGCCCCTCTACTGGTGGGTGAAGCACAAGTGGCCTACCAGGTAGCAAACCCCACAGGTGACACCCAGTACTCTGAAGTGAAACGAATCATTCTTGACCACCTCGGACTGGACGCCGAGGCATATCGGTTGAGGTTTTGAAAAGAAAGGGGTGCTCCCAGAGAAAATCCCAAGACTTTATTCGTCCGATTGAAAATGGCCGCAGACAAATGGCTAACTCCTTCTAGTAGTATGAAGGAGGAAATTATGGACCGCATCTATTTAGAGCAATACTTAGAGGCACTTCCATACGCCACCCAAAGATGGCTTTGTCAGCACCACAATCTGACGACCGCTCAGGCCATTGATATAGCCGCCACATTTGCCAGGGCCCAGCCTCGATACCCTGGAGGGGAGCCTGACAAGCCAAACAAACCTGCTCCCAAACCTGAGAAAAAGCCTCAACGTCCTCCAAAACCCCCTCGGCCAAGACCCTGGAGACCAGAGAATACCGGAGCAACCGGCCCCCAATGTTTTGATTGCGGCAACTGGGGGCACATCGCCCGTCACTGTCCCAAACGAAGACCTCAAGAGGAACCGATGGAGATGGGATACCTCCCCAGATCCGTCCTCTTCTCATCCGAAATGGGTGGCTCCTACAGAGTAAGTGTCCGGGTGAACGGGACCTTTCTACCCGCCTTGTTAGACTCTGGGTGTAGACAGTCCGTGATACAGGCCAAACACGTTACCCTGTCACAATACTTGCCTAAGCAAATGGTTAACATCAGATGCGTCCATGACGACGTACAGCCCTACCCCCTAGCGAACATACCCCTACAACTCAGAAAAGGGGAAACCCAGACGGTAAGGGTGGGGGTCTTGTCTTCATTATCCAAAGATCTCATCATAGGAACGGATAACCCGCACTTTCTGTCCATGTTTAAGAAAAGCCTAGATCAGACAGGGGGTTTTGTACTCGACAGGCCCTACCCCGAGACCCACGCCCCGCTATGCTTTCCCCGGATCCATGGGTGTTAAACAGGAGTTTCCGCTTTGCCCAATCCAATGACCCCACCCTTTTCAACGCGTGGGAACAAGCCCACCAGGGACAAGGACAGAACCCCGAACGATATCCCTGGTTCATTATCGTACAGGACCTACTGTACCGACAAGGAAGCCCTGAGGAAGAAGCCCAACTGTTGGTACCGGTATCCTTCCGCAACCAGGTCTTATTCTTTGCCCACAGCCATCTGATAGCCGGTCATACGGGAACAGAAAAGACCACCCAAACCATCCTCAGACATTTCTATTGGCCGGGCATCTACAAAGACACCTCGATATATTGCAAAGAATGTAGTGTTTGCCAGAAGCTGAATATGACGAAACCCAAGGCTGTCCCTTTGCAACCACTGCCTATCATAGGGAAGCCGTTCGAGAGAGTGGGGATGGACCTCATCGGGCCACTGCCCAAGACTCGAAAAGGGTACCAACATGTGTTGGTGATAGTGGATTATGCCACCCGTTTTCCGGAGGCCTTTCCCTTAACAGCAGCTACTACGAAACAAGTGGCGTAGCGGATGATTGAATTATTCAGCAGAGTGGGATTTCCGAAAGAAATCCTCACCAATCAAGGTACGCCCTTCGTCTCCAAACTCATGAAGGCAGTATGCAAAACCCTCGATATTCATCAGATACGCACTTCCGTGTACCATCCGCAAACGGATGGCCTCGTGGAGCGGTATAACCGAACTCTCAAAACGACTCTCAGAAAAATGTTAGAAGTCAGTGGGGCTGAGTGGGACCACATCCTGCCCCTCTCTTTATACGTCATAAGACGACAACGACAAAGTAGTATGGGTGTTTCATCGTTCGAGCTACTATACGGCAGGCAAACACGCTCCTTGATCGAAATGACCAAAGACGCCTGGGAAAATGAGATACCGGAGAAGACCGCTCAAACATTGGAGTATGCCCAGAGTCTGAAATCCAGGCTGGAAAAGTTACGGGAATTGGCTTTCGCCCATTTGGATGAAAGTCAACGAAGACAGAAAACGTCTTATGATAAAGGCAAGAAGTGGAGACAACTGAAGGTAAACGACTGGGCGCTGATCCTTCTTCCTTCTACGACTCAGAAGTTCCGAGCTGAATGGGTGGGTCCCCACAAAGTCATCGAGACCATAGGAAAGACCAGTTACCGGCTCCAGTTAGGGCTCAACAAAACACAGGTCTATCACATAAACCTACTGAAGAAATGGTTGGGTCCCCTGCCCTCCGGAGTGCAGTTGGCAGCGGTTGTACCCGAATCCTCCACCTGAGAGCAATTAGTGGTCAACGAGGACTTGACCCTCCAACAGAACAAAGAATTACAGGAAGTGCTTCAACAACACAACACCCTTTTTTCTAACATACCGGGAAGAACAACTTTTTTGCATCGATACCATCCCCGGTAAAATCGTCAAGATCAAACCTTATCGTGTACCTGCATCCAGAAGATTGGCTATCAAAAAGGAAGTGGAGGACATGTTGGAACTGGAGGTCATCCGCCCCTCCAAAAGCAATTGGTCCAGTCCCATTGTCATGATTCCAAAACCGGACGGATCACGCCGATTTTGTATGGACTTTAGGGCCCTGAATGACATTTCAATCTCGACGCGTATCCCATACTGCGAGTGGACGAATGAATAGAGAGATTGGGGGATGCACAATATATCACTACGCTGAACCTCACCAAGGGCTACTGGCAGGTGCCCCTCAGGGAGGCAGACAGAAGGAAAACAGCTATCAGCACCAGCGAGGGTCACTTCGAGTTCACCGTTCTCTCTTTCGGGCTCCACGGGGCCCCTGCCACCTTCCAACGCCTTATGAGCTCGGTGCTGAAGGAGGTGTCACCTTTTGCCTCAGCGTACTCGGACGACATCGTCATCCATAGTCCATCATGGTCCGCACATATCAACCATCTACACGAGGTGTTTAAAGCCCTGGAAAAAGCCGGCTTAACGATAAATTCCAAGGAATCGAAAGTAGCTTATCAGAAGGTGAAGTATCTCGGATACGTCCTGGGACATGGGCTCATCAAGCCACAGATAGAGAAAATACGCGCCATAGCCAAAACTCATTTCCCTGTAAACCGAAAAGAGCTAAGAGCGTTCCTTGGTCTAGTGGGATATTATGGGCGCTTTACACCACAATTTGCGGACATTGCCGCCCCCTCTCGGATGCATTACGGCACCCCGGAAAGTCTACTACTCCCCTTGATCCCACAGAAGCCATGAATGCGGCCTTCCAACACCTCAAACGCATCATCACGTCTGCTCCCATCCTGTCCCCTGACTTCACTAGGCCATTTACACTACACACAGATGCCTCGGACTATGGTATCGGGCGGTTCTTTCACAGACAGGACCCGACGGACTTGATCACCCCATTCTGTACGTGAGCCGTAAGTTGTTCCCCCGTGAACTCAAGTACGCCACCATAGAAAAGGAATGCCTGGCCGTCAAATGGGCCGTGGAGAAACTCGCATACTATTTGGAGGGGCACCCGTTTACGCTGTACACGGACCACGCCCCCTTGCTCTGGATGGCACGGAACAAGTCCAATAACGCGAGGGTGATGAGATGGTTCTTGTCCCTACAACTGTATACCTTCACTGTGAAACATAGGAAGAGTTCCGAGAACGTGGGGGCTGACTACCTCTCGAGACATCCGCTCCCCGAACGTGAGCGTCCAAGGGGGGAGGTATGTAACGGGGCGGCGCAACCACATCAACCCGTTACTGTGAAGGACACTGTACCGAGCACGGGAACCCTAAGTGAACTGTCTGTCACTCCCCCCTCCTCTTGTCTTCCCCAGCAGATAGACTCACGCATGGAGAGTGAGTGTGACTGGCCCTTTAACTCGGACCCGGAGTGGGAGTGGGCGGGTTCCCCAACGAGGCGTTCCCGTCAAATACGGAAGTGCCGGCGAACCAGGTGTGCTTGTACACCCGGAGTGGAGAAGATGAAAGAGAGAAGAACACAGAGAGCAGCCGAAGAACGGAAGCGAGACGAACAGAGGAGCCGGAGCAAGGAGGAGAGAGCCCGAATATGGAGGAGACGCCTGGAGGCCAACGTCACCACGAGTCGCCCAGCCACTCACCCGGGGGAGGTGTGTGGCTAGCCCAGGTGCGTAACAAGATCCGAGGCTGGGTAGGACGGAAGGGTGACCCCCTTGTACATTAGCGGATATCCCTTGGTCCTGGTTCCCCTTTCCCGAGCACACCCCGTCACTGAACTTATATATATATAGCTTTGACTCACCGGTGGTTGTATCTCCTCACTCCCTTTCCCTGCAGCTGCGCCACATAGAACGCTGTTCTCACGCACTGCTTTCTTTTCGTTTCGTTTGAGGCACAAAAGCAAAGACGGACTCCGAGGACGGCAGACCCAGCCGAAGCCCGGACGGCTACCGTAGGATTGAGCCAGTCAAGCCCCGAAGCCGGAAGAGTACCCGGAGCCGTTCCCCACGGAGACCTGGCCCCAGTCGAAAGACTTGTACTGACTTTCTGTTAGAGTCAATAAAACCACCTTTGACCAAAACACGTCTGTTGCCTCTCCCTCCGCTGCCCCAAGAGTCCCCGCTCGCTACACGCGGCTACAAGATTTTCGCCCAGGCTTGCCCATAATGAGCTGCTGACGTTGCTGGTGAGAAATGAGGTCGAAAAAACTTCAAACAGAAAAAAGGGTTGAGGCAAAAGACCTGCACCTGTTCTGAGTTGTGACTTGTCAATATTTAGATGGTGCTCACGAAACCAAGGAACACAACCCTATCTGTTCCTTTAAGGACAAAGTCCTAATACAAAGCACAAACTATGGAATCGGCACTCATCAGGAAGTATCATTCATAATGATAAATGTCCTTCAATCAAAAGTTAATCCACTTCAAATGAACAGGTCCGAACTTGATCACGGTAATTTTTCAATTCTTTAATGTAGTTTTCACACAATAGAAAAATTTTCCAAATCACAGCAGGTTTATTCCTTTTTCTTTTTTTAGCCTTTAGCCAACGCGTTTCGTCTCAAAAATGAGACTTCTTCAGGGCTAAAATTAAAATATACAAAAATTCCTATTAATACACATCTATAGACAAAAGAAATTACAAAGTGAGACTTACACAAAGAAATATTAACATAACTCTAAACCAAAATTACAAAAGAAAACACTATATTAGTCCGAGTAGTATATACAATAGAATCACTTTTGAAACACCGACATTTGTTTAAAAAAATTGTTTATATTTTATCCATGGAAGGCCTACTGCACATAACCTTACATGTCAGATCCATATTAACATTGGAGTAAACATTGGTTGTGAGGAAAAACATCATTTATTTATAAACAAAAAATCAAAAAATCAATCATATATAAAAACCATACCTCAAGAACCTGTTTTTAAGGAGTATGACGTGAGTTGCACAATATTTCTTAGATCATGTATCAGTTAGAAAGGTCTGAAAATATACATAAGTCATGTTTAGGATAACACTTCTATCACATGTTCATTCAAATTCGTGCTTCAATACTAATAAAGAGAGAGAAACTGAGCCTCATCTTCAATATTTGAGCATTTCAGTTTGTACTGATGACAAATAGTATTCATACAATGATCAGAAAAGTAGAGATGTTTTGTATATATCTCAAAAATCTGTGTTGTTTAAAATTGTTTATGGAAGATAACTACATATAGACATCTTGAGGAAAATTATGGTTAAGAATTGTCATTTTTTAACATCATATATCCGTGGATTGCAAAAAGTATTAACACAACATTTTTGTCTAATGGTCAAAATAATCTAGTTGTCCTCTCTAAGCAATATAGAACCACAGATACCTGTTGTCTTTAATGAGTATCCAAAAAGAACTGTTGAGAAAACAAAAAGGGTATATACATATCTATTAACGAGTGATCTTGAGAATAAAACTTATATAGTGACAGTAACTAACCAAAATTAATGCTGTGGGCTATATTTTAAAATATGTTCTCTGAATTGATATTCAAATTACTCATAATTGGTTTTTTTCTTTTGAAAGCACATAGCAGAAATGACACGACATTCAATACCCATGAAATCTAATTTTAAACGTCTCCAGTGAAAAGGAGGAATGAAATTAAATTAAAAGAGCCTATCTTATGTGACTGTCCAAAATACGTCAAACATTTCTTAGTTAAAATGGGGTCACATTCCAGAAAATTATTTATTCAGCCCATTTCTCTATTGAGTAAAAACTAGATCTAATATGTCATGCAAACGTCTAAAACATAATTTGATACTAGCGTCATAGTGTTGCATGACGAGTATTCTCACTGTTAAACAGAGAACCAAGAGCCCTATAGAACGTCGGACATCTTGGAATGATTAAATAACTATGAAATTCGATCCATTTTATGTTTTAAAAACACAAGTGGCAAGATACCACCGTGATAGTTAAGTTTAAACTTAACTCTAGTAAGAACTCCAGTTAAGTAAACAATTCTTAACAAGCAACGAAAAAATACAAGTCCGTGTTACCACTTACCTAAAGAGACGGCATGGTAGCCAGCAAAGAAAAACGACCAGTGGAGATTCTGTATGGCGAACAACTGACTAACGTGTCTTCAGTTTATATAGGCAAGCAAATGACTTGATTAAAGACACCTGTTAGGCACTAATTCCATTTTACAGCAAACCGGAACTGGTTTTGCTTGCACGTCGAAGAGGCGAAATGGGCGGCCATCTTAAAATGTCCGTTTGGATACATATTTCCAATATATTTCGAACAAATGAAGCCCTACATTGGGTTTATGTCTAGCGAAAATACATAGAGTGTGTGTCCTTTAAAATTAAAACCGATTGACGCACAAAACGGGATAATTTAATGGAAATATATGAACTAATGAAAATCCAAAAAACGTGAAAGACAATAAAAAATAAAAAATACCTAATTGGATTACGCAATCGCTATCCATTTAATCTATCTAATGCCCCTCGAAATTACGCAATCGAGGGCTGTATGTGTTAAAATATTCGGCGGAGTTGTAGCGATGTAATGTTCTGAGGAAAAGGACATTGGAGGATCCTATAGTAATTGTTAGCCTAATCGGGCGGCCATCTTAAGCTGGCTAGTAGAGCTTGTGAAAGGATACATTTACCAATCACAAAGCCAAAGATAACACAAAAAAATGAAGAAACGAACAATATACTTGAGAAAAAATCACTCTAAAAGTATATCATGTTCTACATGACAAATATGTTAGTAGGATTTTTTTCTCGGTTACACAAAGGTAATGTAGCCTGTTTCCCAGATTGTAACCATAATCATTAGTATATTTGCATCTCTTAACAGAAATCCTATGTGTATCGAGAGAAAAAGAAGTCCTTTCCCTAACTCCATAAAAACTATTTCCAAAGAGTTTTTGACCTCATATATTCCATAAGTGAAACATAATAGAAAATATACTCACTCATTTATTTTGTTATTATAATTGTAAGATCAGAGGACAGAAAAGATTACATTACTCGCCCAGAAACTTGTGTTTTGCTAATGGTCATATTGCTGTAAAAAATTATTCTTGTTGGTTATGCCATTTTTATGGGGAATTTTAAGAATCTAACACAATACATTCCATTCCAAAATTATAAACACAATATACAATTATATACATCTAAAAAATAACAGAAATTGGAAGTGAACAATCTCAAAGAAAATGATGAAATTCATTGTTCTGATTTATCCCATACTGTACACTCCTCAAACGACAAATCCATCTGGATTCAAGTTGTCTCAGATCACGTTCTCGATTCCCACCTCTAAGATTCATCTTTAACTGTTCAATGGCATGAAATTTAACTGTTCTCTCATTTGGATGTTCTGTACAGATGTGGTTAGCCATGGGGTACTTCAAATCTCCATTTTTGATAGCCCTAAGATGTTCCTGTACACGTATTTTTAGACACCGAATACTACTCCCCACATAGATCTTTTCACATGAGCATTGAATTAGATATACAGTAAAGGTGGTGTTGCAATTGATAAATTCTCTAATTTCATAATTTTTGGAGCCATTGTATGTAAACTGGGTGATCTTATTCAAACCAAATTGACAAATGCAACATCCTCCACAAACAAAAAAACCCTTGGGTTTCTCAGGCCACCACGATTTCTTCCTGGTGGTAGATCTGACGTAACTAGGACACAGCTTATCCTTAAGAGTTGGTCCTCTTCTGTATACTACCTTGGGCTTATCAGATACTACATCATTGGGAATACTTTCTGATTTGAGAAGATGCCAGTTTTTGCGTAGAATGTTAAACACATGGTTACTGTAGGAATTATATTGAGTAATGAAGGGTACATGAGCAAGTTGTGCTGGTTTAGGCTTTTTGATTCCGGCAGTACTTAGAATTTTAGTTCTATCCAAAGTGCGAGCCCGCACCTCGGCTTTTTTGAGACAGTTCTTATCATATCCCCTTCTCTTAAAGTTATATTTGATCTGTGATATATTTTTAATGAAATCACAGTCCCTGCTGCAATTACGTCTTGCACGTACCATTTCACCATAAGGAATTGCCTTTATGGTAGATTGGGGATGTGCACTTGTGGCATGCAACACACTGTTGCACGCCGTGGGTTTTTTGTACACATCACTGTGGATTCTCTCTTCATAGACATACAGTTTTAGATCAAGAAAATCTATTTCCTTGGCAGAATATTTCATCGTCAGTTTTACATTGAAAACATTGCTATTCAGATAGTCATAGTAGGCCATCAGATCGTTCACTGGGCCATTCCATATTAAAACAATGTCATCTATGTAACGTGCATAGAATATTATTTGGTCACACCAATCTTTGGCTCTTGGGCCCCAGACGTGCTCCACCTCAAACAACCCCATGAAGAGGTTGGCGTAGGATGGAGCAAATCTGGAACCCATCGCTGTACCCCGCTTTTGTAAGTACCACTCGCCATTGCTCAGGAAGGCATTATTCATAAGAATGAGTTCAGCCATTTCAAGCAGCATAAAGGTATGTTCCATTTTGCTGCAGTCACGTTTGAATAGAAAATATTTGAGTGCGCGTATTCCTTGCTTTTGTTCGATGCACGTGTACAGACTCTCAACATCCATAGTGACAAAGAGTAATTGAGAATCTTGCCATGTGAAATCTTCTAATTTGCAAAGAAGATCACCACTATCTCGTAGATAGGATGGAAGGTTCTGTACAAATGGTTTGATGTATGTATCGACAAATTCCGAAAGGTGTTCAGTCGGACCACCATTACCGGAAATAATAGGTCTCCCTGGGGGAAAAATTCCCCCTTTATGAATTTTCGGTAATATGGATAAACATGGGAATCTAGATTGGTGTGCTTGTAGATATCGGTACTCATGGTCAGATAACAAGCAGGATTCATGCCACTCGTAGAGTTTTGCATTGATTACGGTCTCTATTTCAGATGTTGGGTTCTGTTTCAATTTCATGTAGCAATTGGTGTCAGAAAGTTGTCTGTTGATTTCATTCAAATAATCATTTTTATTCATTAGAACAACACTCCCCCCCTTGTCAGCCTCTTTTATCACTAGATTAGCATCATTACTAAGGTCAGTAATAGGAGTCCAATCACTCTTTGATACATTAGTATGGTGAAATGAGGTCGGCCTAGCAACATCCTCGGCCCGTCCACAAGGACACAGGCTGGGAAGCGAGGATTCCACCTTCCACACTGGCAAGGGTCATAGTTGGCCAGGCAGGGAGCCAGCCTGGCAGCAAGGTAATGGGCTCCATGAATTGTCCCAATGTGATATAAAGCTGTGGGTTCCTTGGGTGGGACCCGGGCACCCATTATATAAAGAGGCCCAAAAATGACAACAAATGCACAGCAACAAAGCGGCCTGAGTTGCTAATTTATTATTCAGTGCTCCTGGCCCTGGTGTACCAATAATACCCTTAAGAGCTTCATTTACTTACTTCGCCTACTTGTGGTGGGACACCCTTTTTAAGTTTTGCGAAGGGTTGCAGGAAGGGCAGCAGCCCCCCATAAATGAGATAAAAAACAAACCCAATGTGTTCTGGGGCCTACAGAGCATAATCTCAGGAGGATTTTTTAGTTAGTTTGATAATTCCCGGGCCTGGCTCATTTGCTCCTTGGCGCGATACTGTAGGGGTCTTTAGTTGTTGGTCTTATGGACACATTATGTGTCTGAAAGATTTTGAAGGAAACACTTTAACACCTATGATTTAATATTGAAAATGTTTTATTGACAATTCTTTACTGGCAATGTTATTGGCTAACACTGAATTGTTGCTCTTAATAATGAATGCATTTAAATATGGTTTCTTAACACAGATTATTATTTGTATGGATGTGGGTACCATATGGGAAAGCCAATACACTTTTTTTTATAAATTGAAGTGGTGACCCCTTGACAAAGCCAATAGGCCTGCCTTTTCATACAATTACTAGGGGCGGTTGGAACTCGCGGAGTGGCATTCCTGAAGCATGTGTAATTTGGCATGTCACGCTGTTTGTGCAGATTTTTACCACCAGGAGCTTTTTCCACACCAGAGAACGCAGCTTCTGTTTGCCGCTTGAGTAGATTTTCTACTCAAGTGTCAGCTTTCTCAGCACAAATGGTTGCAACCTCTTGTGACCACCCATGTTGGAGGCGCTCTAGCGTCCGAAAATCATGTTAGCGGAGGCCAATTCTCTCTCGCGTTCGCAACCACACATGAGAAAAAACTCTGCCACACAGCGGTCAGCGAAGGTTTGCTGAAACTCCATGCTCCAAGTGGAACGTGGAGTGGGCAAAATTCGGCAAACTCCTCAGGTAGAGCGTAATTATTCACCTACCCTTTATAATTACGCAACCTTACATTGTGATGTTGTACTTGGTGTAGGTGGAGGATATTGTGATTATGGGCGTCATGACTAACTAGGAGTCAAATATGATGTAAGGGTGTCCCCAAAGTTATTTCCATCTGCCAGGTGTATATATTTTTGAATAAGTGTTTAGTATTTAGCAGTGTGTGTAGTAAATGTACTTTTAATTTTTGAAAGAAAAAGCGCTGGCTGGACAATTACTTATTGAGTATTTTTTGTAGTGCACCAGTGAATTGGGATTGCTAGCCCCCTCCACCTTCGCATAGTATGTTTTGGACTGATCTACTTCACTACCCTGAGAGAATCAAATGGCACAATGAGCACTTGGTTCCCAGTAAGGAGACAATGTATTCCCGACCTTTTACCTGAGCAGGACTTACATCCTGCACATCCTGTATATCTCTCACATGTCAATAGATGCAAAACTCCATTGTAGTTCTGCAGGGCTTAGTCAACACTATGCCTTCCACATATTTGTAGATCTGTAATTCACTACTGTAAATGAACCTCTTTTAGGGCTTGATGTCTAAAAGCTGGTCACATAGGAAGGTTGCAAAATGAGCACCGACTTACTGCAACCATCTTTAATGTTGTGACTAAACCTATGTAATGTAAGTTGCATCAAAAAATCCCCACTACCAGGGCATTGAAGAATTAGTGACCCTCTTTGACTGGCTTCAATGACAGGGATGGTGGTCTGAAAAGAGCGACATATGCCATTCCCTATGTTTGCATTCCCTTATGGGAAACTTTTTATTTTTTATTTTTAAAGCAGCCTGTGTTACTTAAAGGAACGAGTGCTGCTAGTAAAAAACTCACATGTTTGGAAAAACAACGTGGAGAGCAGGCTGTGGTCTCCTCGACCAGAGCCTGCTACCCGTGAGACTAGAAACGTATTCACAAATGTGAGGGCTTCCCATTTATACACATTTCCCTTTGTGAACCAGTTACCATTGTCTATGAGTAATCAGTAAGTAACTGATCATTGGCTTGTAACTGCTATTTCATACGCAAACCATTGATACATGCCATACCAAATCACAAATTTGGAAGCGGTGCCACTTTCATGCACCATACTCACTGGGATTTGGTATTGCTCTCTAAAGCCATATTAGAAGTCAGACAGGCTTTTCTGATGGACATAAAGTATAGATTACATACAAAAATGTAATTTTGGGATTGCAAACCCTCTTAATTTGTGCTCATAAAAAGGTTTTGTACATATGGCCCCTTGTTCACTCATAATTTGTTTCAACCTTCCATCTAACTAAATTCTGGCTCTACATCACTCTGTGTCCCTGAGTCTTGGTTCATGTAATGCAACACTTTATAAATAATTACATTTCCAAGAGTGTACTTCCTTTTTTCATATCAAGCTTTTTTGCTGAGCATTCCAATGTACAAAATTCTGGGTAATGAGAAACCACATTACAAATATCAACATAATAAGCAAACATTTTGAAATCAAAAGATCAAGTCATTGAGTCTGTACATGAACACTGATCTTCTATCTCGAGGATGTAAAAAGAAGCTGTATAGTGGCAGCCTTGTACCTATTGTTGTATCCAATGAACAATTAAAGAAGAAATTAATGAAAATTGGGCGACTGAAAAGAAATGAAAACAAGTTAGAGAGGGGAGAAGAGTAGGAAATAGGGAAGAAATTGTAGAATACATGGGCAAAAAAAGTTGGATTCTCTTAGTAAACATAATTAGTGGCTAAGTTATGAGAGACTTTGAGCGGAGTTTACTTATTTAGTTTATTCCACAAATAATTTTGTGTCTTTGTTTGAGATTTTAGAAATATGTTGAGAGAGTTATCAGCGATTCTAGTGAATTGGGTTCAGGCCCACCAAGTATGAACAGAGAGTTTTCTGAAATCTTTCCATTCTGAGAGAATGGATTTCAGTCCAATAGATATGAGAATATCCAAAAGAGCTAGTTCTCCTTGTGGAGGAAATGGGTAATTGACATTGGGTGAAACCCAAAATCGACGGATGCTAGGTTTGGAGACCAGTGAATGGCTAATATTTCATTTATCAGTAAACTGTCTTCGAACCAGAATGCCTTAACAAATCTACAGTGTATAAACAGATCAGTAGGATCGCCCATCTCATCCTTACAGCTGCAGCATACATTAGAGGTAGATAGACAGAGTTTAATTTTTTTTGCAGGTCTCCAATATGTCATGTGAGCCATCCACCATCTGCTCTGTATTAGTGAGGGGGCAATCTTGTTTTTCACCAAGTTAAGCCACATATTATCCCATTCAGATTTGCGGGGTGGATCTACTAAGTGGACATACAGCAACTAAGTCTATTTTTTCTGGAAGGAAAATAAGAGTGTGGAGGATTTAGGTGAAAGTATCGAGTAGACTTTGAGGCAGTATGTCCACTCATGGCTATTTTGTTAAACTTGGGAAGGAGACGTGGAGTATGTGGGGTTTTGTGTTTAGACAAAACCTATTTTATAGTTAAACATTTGTAGAAATCAAAATCATTTAGACAGCATATGTTTCTGATATTTCAGAAAGGAAGTGGGTTAGAAGGAAAGTCAATGTACTTTTTTAAGAGGATCACCTTTTCTGCCCAATCATTGAAACAGAGAGTTTTACCATTTAATTTGAGATTGTCATTTTGACATAATGAAGCAAAGGTGGAGTGTTTCAATGTATTATATAGTTTGGCATCTAGTTTACGTATTGCCTGAGCTGTAGCTGTAATTGCAGGTAGAGAGTGTTTTGTTATGATTTTCTTTGATGAGAGAATAGAAGTAAGGAAGGGGGATAAACAAGTGATTGTTAAATAGTAAGCCATGTAGGTTGCGGAAACTGAGATTTTGATCCTATGATTACCATGTTTAGCAAGAAAGGCAGTTTGTATCTCCTATAACCAGGTAGATTTAGACCGCCCAAATGTTTAGGGAGACTGTGTTTTTTAAGAGCTATTCTAGGTTTCTTCTGTAACCATAGGAAATAAGCCACTAGGTTGTCCATTTTTCCAAAAAAAGTAATTGGAAAGAGAAGTGGGGGACATACTTATGAGAAAGTTTACCAATGGGGTAGTGTCATGTGAGTTAACAATGTCGGATCCCTTTTGGCTCCTGATGGACATCATAGAACTGTGGCATAGGTGTTAGAGCATAGTGAAGTGAATGCAGTTTTAGAAGGTTGAGTTCACAGTTACATGCAGATAAACTAAGGCATGTAATACCAAGCTCCCTGTGTGGCATAGTTATTGGTGGGTACCCAGGCTGGGGCGGCGCTACAACTGGTGACGAGCTAGGGGATAAGTAACCCAAAGATCGACAGTGCTCTCCCAGAGAGTTTACTATGGTCCAACAAACTGCTTGTGAATGCCATATGTGCCTCAGTCGAAGTGCAAAATCAACGTTTGGCATATGTGGAGTAAAAGTGCAACTCCAGCCTGTGTGACATATTTGAAGATAGTGAAAGCTTCACTGAGAAGTCAGTCTGCAAAATATTGGCGAAGAACTTGCTGGTAAAGCCATATAAAAGGCTAAGATGCCTCCCTTCGGATGTATGACGTTACAACGCATACTTTTACAACGCATACCGTTACAACAAATTTTTTACAACGCAAAAACTTTTACAACGCATACCATTACAACGCATGTTTTTACAACGCAAGTACTTTTACAACGCATGCCATTACAACGTAAGTATTGGTAAGTATATAATATTTTTTTTTTACATTAATTGTAATTAATATCATTTAATTTAATTTAATTTAATTAATTTAAATTTTTTTTACCCTGTACCCCTGTACCCCAAAAACCCAAATTAACCCAGAACCCTAAAAATACCCCTGTACCCCAAAAACCCAAAACTGTCCCTGAACCCTAAAAGTACCCCTGTACCCCAAAAACTGAAAACTGTCCCTGAACCCTAAAAATACCCCTGTACCCCAAAAACTGAAAACTGACCCTGAACCCTAAAAATACCCCTGTACCCAAAAACTGAAAACTGACCCTGAACCCTAAAAATACCCCTTTACCCAAAAACTGAAAACTGACCCTGAACCCTAAAAATACCCCTTTACCCAAAAACTGAAAACTGACCCTAAATATAATTATATACTTACCAATACTTACGTTGTAATGGCATGCGTTGTAAAAGTACTTGCGTTGTAAAAACATGCGTTGTAATGGTATACGTTGTAAAAGTTTTTGCGTTGTAAAAGTTTTGTTGTAATGGTAGTGCGTTGTAAAAGTTGCGTTGTAAAGGTTGTTTCCCCTCCCTTCACAGGGTTACCTGGTGGCTACCCCAAAGTGCTAGAAAGGTGTATAAAGTGCCAGTCGCATTAAATGTGAGCAGTACCATGACTAAGTAAACCAGTCAAGTAAACCCATAAAAATGCTGAGATGCTTGACAAAGCTTTTAATATAACTGAAGCCTGCACAGCGCAGTGGTGTTTAGGCATCCTGGGAGTGCATAAAGTGCAGGTGCAAGCTGTAAACATTGTCTTACATAGGCTACATTATCAAGAAAACATAAAATGCTTATGTGGTCACTAAAATACAATTGGTGCTCACGTAACATGGGTGGGGGGATGTGGGACATCCTGAGATGAAGCTACTACCTCCCTAGCAGCCTGCCTTCCTTTTAGAAGGGTAATTACCCAATTTATTAAATTGCCTGAACTAATTTAACTGATTCCTGGTCATCAGTACAGGAGTCCCTTTCCCTTCAAATCATAAATGGTCACAAACCCGAGTATATAAAACCACTAAAAGGCCAAAATGCCTCTAAAGCTTAAGCTTTGACTCATGCCCCTAAGGCAGTAGGGTGAGATGGGGACTAGATGAAGCCTATATCTCCCTAGCAGCTCGACATTTCTATAAGCACTTTGCGGAACCTATCTTAACTAGCAGCCATGTCCCCAGGCTAAAAAAAAAGGTTCTCTTTAACAAGGTCCTTAGAAATGTCCACAAGTTGCACTAGTCGAATGTTAAGCATTGTGTTCCGCGGATCCAACGATTCTCTTAAAGCAAATCTCTATGACCTAATCTCCGTTGTGACAATGACAAGTTCTATTGAGTGATTACCTAAAATCATAACAAAACCCATACATGTATTTGAACTTTCAGCACAAAAGCATTAATAAAAATACTTTAAAAAGGACGTAAACAAATATTATTCCAATACATTACAAATAGAAAAAAATGGAAGGATTGTGTTCCATGGATCCATCGATCATATTACTGCTGATCTGTCTTAACGTCTTCCTTAACAGGGAATCCCCGGGTGACCTAAGCAAGGACAGATGCATAGGATATGCAGCACCGACTCATTTGGCTGGTTACACAAGTGACATTCCATGTCCCCCGTTGGTAATTTTCCTGCCATTTTGGTGTAAAGTCGAGTGTGAGAATCTCTTTCAACCTCAACAACAGAAATATCTGTATGATCTTCACGAGGCATGTGGCTTCCAAAAGAAGGAGACCCTCTTGATCATCGCAAGAAGTCAGCAGCACCCACCCATGTGAACATTTGGCTACTACTCCTGTGTCCTCTATCCAGCTTTGCAACGTAATACTTTTATTTACCATCTTTCTGAATACTTGGGCAGTTGTGTCTGAAGACCATAGTTCACCCAGCCCAGGCTTTTGTGTACTACAATCAAGGTATTATTTTATAATCATCCTTTCTTCATTGGAGGTCAATTTTAGACCGGACAAAGCTGGCTGTAGAGCTCTCAGCAGCAAATCTCAGCTTATGGCAGCATTATAGACAAGGTAGCGCATTTGCGGTCGGAGCACTCGCGCTGCTGAATTCCGCTTTTAACATTACTTTTCTTGGCTTTTTAATCTGTGTGCTCTTGCTGGATTGTGCCCCCCTTACCTGCACGGTAATTGTCATTGCACCGCCGTTTTGGCGGGTCCGGTGCCTGGGGTGGGTTGTCTCTGGGTCTCTGGGCGCCATCTTGGAGTGGGGTAGAGGCGCTAGTTTTCACCTGCGCTTGACTTCGCATGAGTCTCTGAGGGAACGCCTACTTAAGGCGAGTCTCCGGCTCCCTTTTCAGACAAGGTAGCGCATTTGCGGTCGGAGCGCTCGCGCTGCTGAATTCCGTTTTTAACATTACTTTTCTTGGCTTTTTAATCTGTGTGCTCGTGCTGGATTGTGCCCCCCTTACCTGCACGGTAATTGTCATTGCACCGCCGTTTTGGCGGGTCCGGTGCCTGGGGTGGGTTGTCTCTGGGTCTCTGGGCGCCATCTTGGAGTGGGGTAGAGGCGCTAGTTTTCGCCTGCGCTTGACTGCGTATGAGTCTCTGAGGGAACGCCTACTTAATGCTCCTCCCCTAGCGGAGCGGGTTCGCGGAGCGGGTTCGCCCAGAGTCCTGCCCGTCTGCGCCCGTCCGCGTCAGGACGCGTTGGACGTGGCAGGACCCTGTCCCTAAGTGCCGGACGTTTTGAGACCCACAATGTTGTGTTACAGCAGAGACAAGCTGTTGTCTATTGACAAACTGCATGGCTCTTGTGGGGCATCACGGGTTTGTCCTTTGTGTGGCCCGTTCTCATGCACTTGCGGGAAGTTTAAACTCCTCGCTCCCCTGGAAAGGGGTTGCAATGAGATTACTGCCAGGACGGTCAGTTCTAATCCATCTATTTCCCTGTGGAGTCTCAACGTCCGGTCGCTGGCCAAACATCAGCAAGATGTTTTTGACCTTGTAGGTAAGGACTGCCGGACATTGTTTATTTGACGGAAACCTGGTTGCAGGATGTTGATACGGCCGTCCTGAACTTGGCCTTCCCGCCTGAATACTCGGTATATACCATCAACCGAGGTTCCAGAGGTGGGGGGATAGCCCTTGCAGTCAAGTCTTGCTTTTCTTGTGTTTGGCAAGGGCAAAACATCTTGGGCTGTGAAAGCGCTCTGTTTAAGATTGCTATTACATCTAACTTTGCTCTCTCGGGCCTTTTGATCTATCGCCCACCAGGGAGTGAAGTGGCTTTTAGGTCGGCTCTCCCTGATGCCATCAGTGCATTGGCGGCAGGCTGCTCTAATTTTTCGATCCTTGGCGACCTGAATTTACATCTGGATAATCTATCTAGCCCTGCCGTGTCTAGTTTTGTGGCAGATCTTGAGGCTCTTCAGTTGGTTCAGCGGGTGTCGCAGCCCACCCATGTAGGTGATCACACCCTAGACCCGTTTTTCACCAACCTAACGGAAGTCAGCACCTCCACTCCAATACCTATGACCTGGACCGACCATTATTTGGTATGTATCCAGTGCCCTCTGCCTGTGCCGCCCCCGTACCATTGGTATTCTCTATCCCTAGACGGTGTTGGAACAAATTGAAATTTGACGACTTTTTCCATCTGTTGTCTTCCGACCCCCTCGGGGTAACAGAATTAGCGGACCAGGGTTACGACTATTTTTGTGAGTGGGTAACTAGGGCGCTTGACGCCCTTGTTCCAATAGTTCTGTGTAAATTTGGGGCAAGGAATTCCAGCCCATGGTACGATGATTCGCTGCGGACACTTAAGAAGACCTGTAGGTGCGCAGAGCGGGAATGGCGCAAAACTTATAACATCGATAAGAAAGTTTTGTATATGGCCACTGTGAAATTGTACCATCGGACAGTGTGCAGAACCCGAGTGGCGTATTATACCCTGCAATTCAGTACCAGTGATAACCTCTCCAAAACTATTTTTAAGGTGTTGAAAGACCTCACTACCAAAAAAGGTGATTACGACCTACCAGAGCTCAACTGCACACTGTGAAACTCTGGCGGATTTCTTTCTGGAAAAGGTTCGTTCCATCTATAGAGCTTTTCCATCGGCTGCCCCATTTGTAGAGGGCCCACTTAAGCCGTTGGTATCTGACACCTTATACTCTATCCCGAGCCTAACCTCAGAAAGTCTTAGCATACTGGCTCAACAGGTGAAGTCTGCGTCCCCGGCTGATCCGTTATGCCCAGCTCTGTTTAAAGACCTAGTTTTGCATGATGCCTCATCGGTTTGCTCGCTGATTAATACGTCATTTACATCAGGCGTAGTTCCACTGAAGTGGAAACAGGCAGTTGTTATGCCTTTTCTTAAAAAACCATCTTTGGATGGGAGCAAACCTGAGAACTATCGACCAATATCACTTCTGCCGTGGCCTGCTAAAGTAGCAGAGGCGCATGTCAACTCTGTCCTCTCGGGTCATCTACTTCAGGCCAACATCCTAGACATGACGCAGAATGGTTTTCGAGCTGGGCACAGCACGGAAACGGCACTACTGTATATGGTAGAACACCTGCGTTCCGTGCTGGACACGGGTCAAACGGCGGCGCTGGTGCTGTTAGATCTAAGCGCCGCCTTTGACACCGTGTCCCACCCCATCCTTCTGCGTCGTCTAGAGGAAGTGGGTATTGCTGGCCCTGCCCTCCAGTGGTTCCGGTCGTTTCTTGCCAATCGCTCCTTTAGTGTAGCTGTACCGCCCTACCAGTCCAAATTCCATCCTTTGGATCTGGGGGTTCCTCAAGGCTCCTCGCTGAGTCCCACGCTATTCAATCTTTACGTGAGACCGCTAGCTGAGGTAGTCAGGCAGTGGGGTATGACCATGGTGTCATACGCCGATGACACCCAGCTAGCGGTCACGATCAGCGGGGATGCGGAAGTGGATTCCCCCAGATTCCAACAAGGACTTCGGGTGGTCGCCAGCTGGATGACGGATAACTGTCTCCAGTTAAACGCCAGTAAAACTGAGGTGATGAGTTTTGGCAAGCGAGCGGAACTCTGGGGGGACAGGTGGTGGCCATCAGATCTCGGCCCTACACCAACCCCGGTTGTCGAGCTTAAAAATCTTGGGGTTTGGTTGGATCCCACTCTTTCTTTCGTCTGTCATACCAAACGTACGGCGGCCTGCTGTTTTGGCATCCTGCGGGGACTTCGTCCCGTGCTTAAGTTCTTCGATGCCACCACGAGACAACTCGTGATCCAATCTACTGTGATCTCTAGGCTGGATTACGCGAGTTCCCTCTTAGTGGGCCTGAACCAAGCGGAAATCAATCGCCTTCAGCGGGTTCAGAACGCGGCAGCACGAGCGGTGGTGGGATTACCAAGATTCTGTCCCACCACTAATGTTCTCCGTTCGTTGCATTGGCTCCCGATGGCACAGAGAATTCGTTTTAAAGTCCTCTGTGTCGCTTATAAAATTCTTAAGGGATCCCCGGCCGCAATTTTGTCCAAACTCATGTCGCACTACGTCCCCACTCGGGCTTTAAGATCTGCTGACCTTGAACTTGCGATTGTTCCTCGTTTTAGGTTGTGCAGGGCTGGCGGACGATCTTTTCAAGTTCGTGCTGCTCTGCTCTGGAACTCTCTACCCCCGGCGATCCGTGCCCTTGGGGATCTGTTTTCTTTCCGCCGTGCGGTTAAAACGTTTCTGTTTCCCTAGTGCCCTTCTTTTTGTTTTGTGTTGTCTAGTTGTGTTATGCTGCTACCTTGTCGGGCGCCAGGACGCTCCTTCGCTGGAGCATCTGTGCGCTTAATAAATTCGCATAACATAACATAACATAACATAACATTTAACAAACACTTTAGGCCTAGCCAAGGTCTGTCTTGTCAGTGAGAACTCCAGCCTGATTTGGTCAGGCGCTGCGATTTTCTGCAGCCAGAATACTTTTTGTAGGTTTTTGTTACGATTTTATCCAACAAAATGGCATCTGCGCCACCATCATTTCGCCACCGTTCATAACTGCAGTCAGTGGTTGGATGTTGTGCCCTGAAATGTTTTTGCCAAAGTTAAGAATGCAAAATTTAAGACTAAGGCTTTTACTCTGATTGCTTTCCTTTGTGGAGCAAAGGAGGCCGTGGAGTCTATCTTGACACCTAGATCGATGTACGCCGTTGTCTCATCTATCGCACTCCCATTAAGTTAACATTTGTGTTGTTTTTAGATACGCAATTTAATGAGATGACTTTCATTTTTTTAAGGTTAATCTTCAACCCATTGTAAAATGCATATTTTGCCAAGCGATTAATTGATCTCTCAGAACTACCCTGGTGTTGCTAAGTAGGAGCAGATCATCCACATGCAAGATGTTCGACAGCAGGATGCCACCCAGACTCAGGGTGCATGATAAAAACTCATCCAATGCTGGGTAAAGGTCCAAAAAGTATAGATTGAACAGTAGGGGAATAAGGACGCACCCCTGCTTTAAACCAATCAATGTCCTCACTTGACAAATGGCTGCCTAGATCTTTACCCAGGTATCCTTATAAAGCAGCCTAATTGCCTTTAATAGGTTATATGTGATTCCCAGCTGCTGGAGCTTTGCCCATAGTTTTTCACATGGGACACTGTTGAACACTGCCTTAAATTCCACGAAACATATACAATGGTGTATCAGTGACCTTTGGTCTACTGAGGATTAGTTCCACAGCCATGAGGTTAGTTAGTGTACCTTGCTTCCCCATGAACCCTGCCTGGTTCAGCGGAATCCTGCCTGTATTTATTGTACCTGCTTCTAGATCCTGAAGCAGTCATGTTGAAAAATACATGAGGGCTACATCCAGTAATAAACAGTAGTTGCCTGCGGATGAGGCGGTTCCTCCTTTAAAGATTGGATTGATAATTGAACGTTCAAGCTTCCCAGATAGACCACCTGCCAAAATGGTTTTAACAAGGCCAGCCAAAACAAAAAGTTGACTCACCGTAGTCTGTGCTCTCTGAAAACAGCTAGAGGGATTCCTTTTGGACCGGGAACACAGTCTATGACGGGATTTCTTGATCATTTTAGTTATTGCAGTAGCTGTATACTCCAGCAGCTAAGTAGGAATATTTGCCCTGGAAATCTCCTGAGGTCACACTGGGCCAGCCACATTGTTAGCACTTCCTGATAGATGTGACTCTAGGTGTGTTACCCAGCCGTCCTCACTTATATTTGCTTTATAAGCTCCCCTTAGGCCTTTATCAAAGTCGGTGATCAGCTTCCAGATTTTTTGAGGGTCTTTTAGATTGGCAGCATGAAAGAGTTTGGCCCATGAGGTTTCTTGTTTATTTCTTTTGGAGGTCTGTACTTTTCTTTTCAGTGTCCTTCTCCACTTTTGCATGGATTGTAGCAGCTCTAGATCCTCTGGCGAGTGACGTAACTGCCTAAGCATTCTGATGATTTTTGCTTTCTTCAGACGAATGGACCTCAGCGTAACTGGGCTTTTTTGGGGCCCTATAGACGCCCCCTTGTTCACCTAATCTTTTGCAGAGCTTGAACTCCACTCCAGACACTTTAGATTTTCCAAGCTGATGTCTTCCAGCAGGGCCCTTGCTGCTCATGTCTGCGCTTGCTAGCAATAATGGATATTACATGTGGATGCTGATCACTCTCCTGTCAGTATGTGGTTCCAAAATCCAGCATCTGGTTGAAAGCGGGTAGTTTACCAATGTGTAATCTAAATAGGAGACAGACTTATCAGATGTCCTAGTTCATGTTGGCGGTATATCCCCTGGTACATGGCCATTCAGAATGATGAGGCAAGCAAGCTCACATGCTCTGACTAGTTGTTTCCCCATCTTGGCTCGTTGCGTATAACGTGCAAACTTTGGTCTTGGAAGAACTCTATTGCCTCAACATGCTCTTCACTTGGTTGGAGAAGCAAATTTAAATGAAAGCCTTCAGTGAATAGCAGATATGCTGGCTGACAAGTTTTTTATCTGTAGGATGCTTGCAATTAACTTATCCACTGTTGCAGCTTTCCATTTTGGGTTGATGTAAACATTTACAAGCACCAGTGACTCACCTGGTTGCTGAGCCAAGCTGTCCAGGTGTAAAGCCAAAATCCAGCGTTCATCCATGGTTAGTTTGATGATTTTTACAGATAAACTAGAATTAAATCAAACTCATAGGCTACCCTTTGTCCTTCTGAAGGAGCTACTTTTCTATGCCAGTTTGCTGTGCTCTATGAACCCTATGAGAGGAATATACTGGTAAGGAGGTACCGCCCTACTAAGCAACCGAAAGCTATACATCATATGTCGTGATAATTTTAAAGGAGGATACAACCAGGCTTTGAAAAAGCAGGAAATAGCAAAAGCAAATTCCAAGATAATGCTGCAGTTAGATGTGCTGCAAAGCAGAGATCAATCAGGTGATAGATGGTACAAAGAGATACCTAAAACAAAGAGATTCAGACACAAGAATAGGCCATCAGCTTACAAGAACCGATTAAAGAGAGCCATCATACCACATCGTTGGGTGGAGTGGCCCCAAAGGAAGTGAATGGGATTGTGTTCACGAAGCCATCCATTCACAAAGTGGCACACCACCAAAACCGCTGGGTGGTGGCTAAGAACAACTTCAAAGGTCTACAGAAAAGTGAAGGGCTCCAATGGAGACCAAGAGGGAGGTTAAATTTTCATCGCCTGTCCAAGATGACCCTGAGGCCAGCACAGAACATGGCATTAGAGATGGCATGGATGAAGTGGGTCCTAGTGGACAGCTGCCAGTGTTGGAGAGAGCTCCACTCTCAATGTCAGCCAGTCTCATAAATGGTTACAATGCCACCACCTTCCTGAAACCACCACCACCGTTCGATACCACAAAATAGCAGAATATTAGTGACAGATTGACTGCTGGGATAGAGACATTGGAAGATTTCATTGATGCAATAGAAAAAACAGATAACAAGAGATTATCAAATACCTTAAGAATCTTGGCGGAGAAGGAGTAAAAGAAGTCAAATAAAAAATGCATTACATATAGTTAAATATAAGAAGACTTGAATCTCAAATTCAATCCAATGCCAAATATAGATTAAGAAAGGTACATTTTCAGTTAGGAATGACAGAAAGTTGGTGAAACCATTGACACATTTTTTGAGAGATTGGATGTGCTCATCAAACACTGTAAGTTTAATGAATTAAATGATGAGGAAGCTATGCATCTCAGAGTTATTAATGGAGGCATGTCAGATTTATTCAGCTCACAAATGTTGAGTGACACTCTTTATCTGGAGCAAATTTGTCTGGTTGCCAGAGCTGAAGAGTGTGCTGATAGACAAGCTGCTGATATGGAGGCAGGAGGTACACAAAGTCAACTAGTCATGAACGTGAAAAGTAAGTAAAAGCACAAGGCAGAAGGAAAAAGAGTGATCTTTCCGTGGAAAAAGAAGTTGTGCTTCAGGTGAGGTTTTTCATTTCCACACGAAGGTAAATGTCCTATCATTGGTCAGATCTGCAAAGGCTGTGGGAAGGAGAACCATTTTGTAATGGTTTGCAAGGCTAAGGAAAAAGTAAGTTTGTCAATACATGACGAATGTTCCAGAAGCATAATTCAACACTTGCCCACAAGGCCAAGCGACAACATCAGTCGACGCAAGCTGACACCAAAAAAAGCTGATCATCATCTAAATCATTGTTAAACAGTTCTTCAGTATCAAAGTCAAGTGAAAGTGAAGAAGATGGTTGTGCAATATTGATGTTTACCTCAGAAAAATGTGTGAATGTTGGACTTGCCACTTGTAAAGAAAAAACAAGTCAAAGAAAAATCGACATAAAAAGCACCAGTCATTCAAACATTGTCTGAAAATTACACTAAAAATAAATGATTGCTCAATACCTTTTATTGTTTACAGTTGCGTCCTGAAAAACATTATGCCTGAAGAAAAATGCAGTGAACTATCTCCATTGCCAAGACTTTCGCAATCGAAAACCAAAGTGTATACATGGGCTGCATCGATGCAAATAAAAAGCGATGCAAATAAAAAGTTATTGTTCATTTGTAGCAACAGTGAAACAGAAAATAAAAGTAGAAGCACCCATTCACGTACTTCAAGGTATGGCATCTAGTGCCTGTTTACTCAGCTTCAGCACAGCTACTGATATGGAACTGATATCAGTGAACTAAAACATGAATGCTCATTCCTGTTCATGGGTTAGGAAAACTCAAGACTATGAAAGTACAATTGCACATTAATGAGGATGTCCATCTGGTTGCTCAAATACACATGCAAACTACATTTCATTTACAGGAAGCTGTTGAAAAAGAACTTGGCTCCTTACTCATACATTATATCATTGAGCATTCCACTGGTCCAACACAATGGGTTCCTCCCATAGTGGTAGCACCCAAAACGGACACTTATGGAGCTGCACACATCCGTGCAGATATGTATCAAGTGAACAAGGCAATTGAAAGAGAACGACATCAAGGGGCGCACATTGCCAACATGATAACACAATCGCGCAGTGCAAAGGTCTTCTCCCACCTTTATTTGAAATTAATGATACTGACAGTTGGAAATCGAGGAGAATTGTAGATACATTACAACCTTTTCTACATATATTGGTCTGTTCAGATATAAAAGACTATGTTTCGGTTTGCCCTCACCTGCAGAGCTTTTTCAAAATGTCATTTGACGTACCATACAGCCTGTCATGAATGCTTTCAATTATAGTGACGACATCATAGTTTTTGGTGCTACACAGGAGTACGAGAAAGCTCTCATACAAGTGTGTTATTTACATGTTGATGCTTTGAATGCCAAGCAATGTGAATTCCATAAGACTAAGCTAACATTCTTTGGCCACATATTTTCGGATGGGGTTATGACACCTGATCCAGCTAAAGAGCAAGTGTTGTCAACTGCCAGTCCCCCCGCAAGATGCTTCAATGTTACATTCATTCCTTGACTTTGCCACCGTAAGTGCTCTGGTGACAGACTTGCCAAAAAGGATTTTTCATTTAATTAGTCACATAGTTGTGAGAAAAGCTTCAAGAAAATCAAACAAACTATTGAGAACGATTCTGAAATTGCATACTTTGATCCAAAGCTTCATACTGAGGTAGTTGTAGGTGCTAGCCGAGTCGGGTTAGTCACAATTCGTGCACAACACAGTGGACACCAAAATGCTCGAAGACATATTGTGACACATGCAAGCAGAAGTTTGCTTGAAACTGAACGTGTTTATTCAAAACCTGAAAAATAACATTTAGCAGTGAGGTGGGCTTGGAACATTTCTATGTATTCTTTTATGGAAAGCTTTTTACGCTTGATACAGATCATCATGCAGACCATCTTTGCAATCCAAAGGCCAATATGACTAAAGCATTGAATGGTGGAGTCTATGATTACAAGAATACAACTGGACAATCTTGCATCGTCCAGGCAAAGATCAAAACCCTGCCACCTACTTCTCACAAGTACATCTACTGTGCCATGGGACCACTTAAAAGACGACTGAAGCCTACATACCTTTCATTCTGAAATCAATCACATCAGCTGGCATTTTGTTGGAACAAATTGTTACTGACACAATTCAAAATAGTGAAATGTTAAAACTAAAATACTTTATTACCCATCAGTCTTGAAACCAGCACACTTGACCTCTTGCCAGTGACAGTGAATACCAGAAGTTTAAAAATGTCAAAGATGAACTGTCCATTACCCACAAAGGCATTATCCTGAGATATTTGAGGATTGTTATTCCGGAGAGTCTAGGACAACAGATAAAAGTGGCCCACAAAGGAGATTGTGGAATTGTTGCTACAGAATGAGATCTCCGAGACTGAGTCTGGTTTCCCCAACTTGATTAGAGAGTTGAAAGAGAATTTGAAGGTCTGCTAGTTATGCGACTGCCTTTCATCGAAAACCACTCAGCACACCGTAAACATATCAGAGTTGCCAAAGCATGCATGGGAAAGACATGCGGTTGAATTCCTCTGTCCTCTTGACAATGAACATCACATGATGGTGATTGTCAATAAATACACCTGTTTTCCATTGATAGAAGACCTCTCATCTATCACTCAAGAAAAAGTAATCAAGAGTTTAGATGGCATTTTCACAACAAGAGGGTGTTCCTGCGATCTTAAACTCTGACAATAGCCCACCTTTCAACAGTCAAGAATTCAGAGATTTTCTCAGTCATCTTAATGTGAAGCATCAGAAAAGCACACCTCTTTTGCCACAAGCCAACAGCCTTGTTGAACATTTAATGAGCACTCTTATGAAAGCTGTTCAGCATGCTGTATTAGAAAAGGACAACCTTAAAGCTGTCTTGAATTCTGCTCTTTGAGCTTACCGTTCAACCCCTCACTCAACCACAGGTGAAGGTCCTGCAACCTTGATGTTCAGGCAAGTCATGATGACTGAATTACCTCAATGGACCAACAGAAGATCAAGTACAGGCTGAGGAAGAAACCTGTATACAAGAATTGGATCGTAAATGGAAAATGAAGGCCAATGCAGATGTTACTTTCACTAGAGATTGAGTGATTGTCCGTCAGTCTAGAAAACAAGAATATCATGCTCACGTCGATGCTGAGCCATTTTATGTTGTGACTAGCAAAGGACACATTGTGACTATCCAACATCCTGGGAAGTCCATTAAGCAAGATTCCTCGTATTTCCAACATGTGGCCCATCGCTCATCAGGCATTAAGGTCAATGTAGAGACTGGGCGTGAAACGACAATTTAAAACCCTTGACTATTGTTGTTCCTACATCGCCGCCTCTGGTCAGGGACACTTCTACTGCCTGTCCCCAGTTTCCAATGACACAATCAGGACATGTGATCAGAGCACCATGAAAACTTATTGAAGATCTATATATGTTTGTAAAAACAATATTTGTTTTATTTTACAGAGAGTGAGATGCACTGTTGTGTGAGTTAGCAATGACGCAACCTTTTGCCTCCTGATGGACTCTTTAGAACTGTGACATAAGTGTCAGAGTGTAGTGAAGTGAATGCAGCTTCATAATGTTGAGTTCACGGGTACACACAGAAGAAACAAGCATTGAAAATGCAATAGGTCTCGCAATAGAAGAGTTTGACATTTTTCGTTTTGCAAATGGATGAGTGACACCTATAGCATTTGGAATGCAACATGTTTTGTATTTACGTGACTTATATGGCAGCTCTGGTCGTTATGCTACATCTCTAGATAGTTTTATCTTTCGCAAATGTGACACCTATTGTAACACAATATGTGTTGTGAGGGTGAGTGAGGGTGAGGGGTTGAGGGTGAGGGGTTGAGGGTGAGTGAGGGTGAGGGTGAGTGAGGGTGAGGGGTTGAGGGTGAGGTGTTGAGGGTGAGTGAGGGTGAGGTGTTGAGGGTGAGTGAGGGTGAGGGGTTGAGGGTGAGTGAGGGTGAGGGGTTGAGGGTGAGTGAGGGTGAGGGTGAGTGAGTGTGAGGGGTTGAGGGTGAGTGAGGGTGAGGGTGAGTGTGGGTGAGGGGTTGAGGGTGAGTGAGGGTGAGGGTGAGGGTGAGGCTGAGGGGTTGAGGGTGAGTGAGGGTGAGTGAGAGTGAGGGTGAGTGAGGGGTTGAGGGTGAAGGGTTGAGGGTGGGTGAGGGTGAGGGGTTGAGGGTGAGTGAGGGTGAGGGGTTGAGGGTGAGTGTGGGTGAGGGTGAGTGAGGGTGAGGTGTTGAGGGTGAGTGAGGGTGAGGGGTTGAGGGTGAGTGAGGGTGAGGGTGAGTGAGTGTGAGGGGTTGAGGGTGAGTGAGGGTGAGGGTGAGTGAGGGTGAGGGGTTGAGGGTGAGTGAGGGTGAGGGTGAGGGTGAGGCTGAGGGGTTGAGGGTGAGTGAGGGTGAGTGAGAGTGAGGGTGAGTGAGGGGTTGAGGGTGAAGGGTTGAGGGTGGGTGAGGGTGAGGGGTTGAGGGTGAGTGAGGGTGAGGGTGAGTGTGGGTGAGGGTGAGTGAGGGTGAGGGTGAGTGAGGGTGAGGGTGAGTGAGGGTGAGTGAGGGTGAGGGTGAGTGAGGGTGAGTGAGGGTGAGGGGTTGAGGGTGAGTGAGGGTGAGTGAGGGTGAGTGAGGGTGAGGGGTTGAGGGTGAGTGAGGGTGAGGGGTTGAGGGTGAGTGAGGGTGAGGCGTTGAGGTGAGTGAGGGTGAGGGTGAGTGTGGGTGAGGGTGAGTGAGGGTGAGGGTGAGTGAGGGTGAGGGTGAGTGAGGGTGAGTGAGGGTGAGGGTGAGTGAGGGTGAGTGAGGGTGAGGGGTTGAGGGTGAGTGAGGGTGAGTGAGGGTGAGTGAGGGTGAGGGGTTGAGGGTGAGTGAGGGTGAGGGGTTGAGGGTGAGTGAGGGTGAGGGAGAGTGAGTGTGAGGGGTTGAGGGTGAGTGAGGGTGAGGGTGAGTGAGGGTGAGGGGTTGAGGGTGAGTGAGGGTGAGGGTGAGGCTGAGGGGTTGAGGGTGAGTGAGGGTGAGTGAGAGTGAGGGTGAGTGAGGGGTTGAGGGTGAAGGGTTGAGGGTGGGTGAGGGTGAGGGGTTGAGGGTGAGTGAGGGTGAGGGGTTGAGGGGTTGAGGGTGAGTGAGGGTGAGGCGTTGAGGGTGAGTGAGGGTGAGTGTGGGTGAGGGTGAGTGAGGGTGTGGAGGGTGAGTGAGGGTGAGGGTGAGTGAGGGTGAGTGAGTGTGGGTGAGGGTGAGTGAGGGTGAGGGTGAGTGAGGGTGAGTGAGGGTGAGGGTGAGTGAGGGTGAGTGAGGGTGAGTGAGGGTGAGGGGTTGAGGGTGAGTGAGGGTGAGTGAGGGTGAGTGAGGGTGAGGGGTTGAGGGTGAGGGTGAGGGGTTGAGGGTGGGTGAGGGTGAGGGTGAGGGGTTGAGGGTGAGTGAGGGTGAGGGTGAGGGTGAGGCTGAGGGGTTGAGGGTGAGTGAGGGTGAGTGGAGTGAGGAGTGAGTGAGGGGTTGAGGGTGAAGGGTTGAGGGGGGTGAGGGTGAGGGGTTGAGGGTGAGTGAGGGTGAGGGGTTGAGGGGTTGAGGGTGAGTGAGGGTGAGGCGTTGAGGGTGAGTGAGGGTGAGGGTGAGTGTGGGTGAGGGTGAGTGAGGGTGAGGTGGAGTGAGGGGTGAAGGTGAGTGAGGGTGAGTGAGGGTGAGGGTGAGTGAGGGTGAGTGAGGGTGAGGGGTTGAGGGTGAGTGAGGGTGAGTGAGGGTGAGTGAGGGTGAGGGGTTGAGGGTGAGTGAGGGTGAGTGAGAGTGAGGGTGAGTGAGGGGTTGAGGGTGAAGGGTTGAGGGTGGGTGAGGGTGAGGGTTGAGGGTGAGTGAGGGTGAGGGGTTGAGGGTTTGAGGGTGAGTGAGGGAGGCGTTGAGGGTGAGTGAGGGTGAGGGTGAGTGTGGGTGAGGGTGAGTGAGGGTGAGTGAGGGTGAGTGAGGGTGAGGGTGAGTGAGGGTGAGTGAGGGTGAGTGAGGGTGAGGGGTTGAGGGTGAGTGAGGGTGAGTGAGGGTGAGTGAGGGTGAGGGGTTGAGGGTGAGTGAGGGTGAGGGGTTGAGGGTGAGTGAGGGTGAGGGTGAGGGTGAGGGTTGAGGGTGAGTGAGGGTGAGGGTGAGGGTGAGGCTGAGGGGTTGAGGGTGAGTGAGGGTGAGTGAGAGTGAGGGTGAGTGAGGGGTTGAGGGTGAAGGGTTGAGGGTGGGTGAGGGTGAGGGGTTGAGGGTGAGTGAGGGTGAGGGGTTGAGGGTGAGGTGGGTGAGGGTGAGTGAGGGTGAGGTGTTGAGGGTGAGTGAGGGTGAGGGGTTGAGGGTGAGTGAGGGTGAGGGTGAGTGAGTGTGAGGGGTTGAGGGTGAGTGAGGGTGAGGGTGAGTGAGGGTGAGGGGTTGAGGGTGAGTGAGGGTGAGGGTGAGGGTTAGGCTGAGGGGTTGAGGGTGAGTGAGGGTGAGTGAGAGTGAGGGTGAGTGAGGGGTTGAGGGTGAAGGGTTGAGGGTGGGTGAGGGTGAGGGGTTGAGGGTGAGTGAGGGTGAGGGGTTGAGGGTGAGGGTGAGTGAGGGTGAGGCGTTGAGGGTGAGTGAGGGTGAGGGTGAGTGTGGGTGAGGGTGAGTGAGGGTGAGGGTGAGTGAGGGTGAGGGTGAGTGAGGGTGAGTGAGGGTGAGGGTGAGTGAGGGTGAGTGAGGGTGAGGGGTTGAGGGTGAGTGAGGGTGAGTGAGGGTGAGTGAGGGTGAGGGGTTGAGGGTGAGTGAGGGTGAGGGGTGTAGGGTGAGTGAGGGTGAGGGTGAGTGAGTGTGAGGGTTGAGGGTGAGTGAGGGTGAGGGTGAGTGAGGGTGAGGGGTTGAGGGTGAGTGAGGGTGAGGGTGAGGGTGAGGCTGAGGGGTTGAGGGTGGAGTGAGGGTGAGTGAGAGTGAGGGTGAGTGAGGGGTTGAGGGTGAAGGGTTGAGGGTGGGTGAGGGTGAGGGGTTGAGGGTGAGTGAGGGTGAGGGGTTGAGGGGTTGAGGGTGAGTGAGGGTGAGGCGTGAGGGTGAGTGAGGGTGAGGGTGAGTGTGGGTGAGGGTGAGTGAGGGTGAGGGTTGAGGGTGAGTGAGGGTGAGTGAGGGTGAGTGAGGGTGAGTGAGGGTGAGTGAGGGTGAGGGGTTGAGGTGAGTGGGGTGAGTGAGGGTGAGTGAGGGTGAGGGGTTGAGGGTGAGTGAGGGTGCGGGGTTGAGGGTGAGTGAGGGTGAGGGTGAGGGTGAGGGGTTGAGGGTGAGTGAGGGTGAGGGTGGGTGGGGGTGGGTGAGGGTGGGTGAGGGGTTGAGGGTGAGTGAGGGTGGGTGAAGGTGAGGGGTTGAGGGTGAGTGAGGGTGAGGGTGGGTGGGGGTGGGTGAGGGTGGGTGAGGGTGAGGGGTTGAGGGTGAGTGAGGGTGAGGGTGGGTGAGGGTGGGTGAGGGTGAGTGAGGGTGAGGGGTTGAGGGTGAGTGAGGGTGAGGTGTTGAGGGTGAGTGAGGGTGACAGCGTTTCTTTTCAAAGGCAACCGAAGTGCAAACACAAGTGGATCCCTGCCCCTCACACGATGGTTTTTAGGGTACAAATGTACAACGGCCGCCTGTGGGTCCTCGCCGGGCTTCCGAGAGGCAGGAAATACCGTTTGCATTCTTAAATTGCGAAGTTGTAGTGGGGGAGGGGGGGCGGTAAGAAAAAGGCGACCTCGAACTCCAGGTCCCAACAATCCAACACACACTCTCCGTTTAATGCAATATAATGGTGCCGAGAGACCTGGAAGGCGCGGGCCCTGCTGGCAGAGGTTGCACTGCGGCTGCGCAGCTTCAACACCTCCAAAGCACCGAAAATGACTGCTTCAATTCTACTGTGATGACTTACATGTGGTTTGGTGGCGCAGAGATTAAGCTGTAATTGATTTAAAAGCCGTACTGATTAACGAAAAGAAAGTGATTTTTTTAGGGGCAGAAGACAGTCATGGAAAACTGACATTAGGAGAGACTGTGGTTAGGGGTGTGTTATGGTAAGTGGGGAACACCGTAAACAGTTTCAGAATCCCACCCACTGTATTCAGAGAGAACCACGGGGCCGGGAGGGGTGGGGGAGTCGAGCTTACTATCACACACCCGGAGCATGCACAGAGCAAGAAGTGGGCAGGCGTCCCATTAGCTGACCTCCGTGTGACCTTCACCACATGCTGTCTATTACTACAAACGTAAGGGAGGGAGGGGGTGCCCTGTCATACAGACTGAAGACAAGCCAGTGTGCCTTAATCATATAGGCCTTTAAACACAACACTGCAGGCCCCCCAGAGGAAAAAGACTGAAAAGCTGGTAATGCAAAAAAAAAAAACAAGACGGAGGGCATTGCTGTGGGGAGGGGGTGGAGGAGAAATGCACACGGCGGGCAGGGGAGGGGGCGGAGCGGGGAGAGCGGCATGTGGGTGTGAAGAAGCCGGGGCCTTTGAAGTGAAGCTAAGCTTCACTTCAAAAGGTGTCGGAGGAATGCGGCTGAGGGAACAGACGGCGATTGCGGCTGAGGGAACTGATGTGCACGCGCTTTTAAGCTCAATGCACATGCGCATTGAGCTTAAAAGTCACGGGCACTGCAAGGAATCGCCACGATTCCTTGCTTGTTAGTTAAAGAGTGGTTAAGCCGCAATAGTCTCGCAAGCTCGATGCGCATGCGCATCGACAGGCGAGACCTAAAAAGTTGTATAATACTAAGCTCTCTGTATAGTGTACTCATTGGCGGTTACCGAGGCTTGGGTGAATGCTACAATGGGGAATAATCAGTTTAATGGTTTCAATTCATCTCCACCATGTTATATAGTATTTAGCATTTATCCACAAGATCTTTGATATGTGATATAGTAGCCAATTAATTGCATTTAATAAAATGGGAGTTTATTTTCAAACCACATGCCCAGACATTTAGTCAGTTTGCTCGCCCACATAAGCCCAGGGTCACCTATTATAGCTTTTGTACAGTGGGGATTGAGTGGAAGTATTTCCGTGTTTTCTTTGTTGACAGTGTAACCGGATACCTGAGGATAGGTCTTTATTGTGTCAAGGATAGCAGGGTGGCTGTAGTTGCTTTTTCTATGAAAAGTAACACATCGTTTGTGCCTGCTGCAATTTTTCGACCAAGAGTGTATTTCTTATGAGATAATAACGTATAACCATATCTCTTTACAAGATGCCTTTACTTTAAGATAGTGATCATTTGAAGCCGTGTTACTGTATCATAGTGTGGTTTAAATATGTCTCACACGTATTCTTACTTACTATATAAAAAAGGATTTAGAGTACGTATGTTTGAGGCCCCAACTAAAAAATCATCTCTGGAATTCATGAAACTAATGGAGTCGATTGAAAGAAAACCAGCTTGCAAACTGTTCGGTCAGGGTTGGTCTGCAGCTGATTGGAAGACAACTAATGATGTTTCAGTCTCCAAGAGGGAGATTTGTTATCACAGATAATTATCCAAAACTAATCAGTTGGGATACAATAGCTTGTAGAATGGATCAACACCATTTTACAAAATTATGAATACTTAACTTTTTGGGGGCTTTGAACTGCGTTCAGGCAGCATTTGTATTAGCAGTGCAGCGTCTCAGCATGTTTTCCCGAAACAAAGCTTTGATTCAGCAGTGTTTCTTATACTGGCTGCTGGGTTAATTGCCTATTATTTCTAAAAAGTACAAAACGATAGCGCTTAAGCCTGGTGGCATTTCTTCGCATGCACGATATCCTCCTCTTACTCTAATTACCAGCACATACACTGCACCACGGGTGATCAATTTGTTGGGATTTCTACAAGCATTTATGGAATAGAGAAAGTTATGTTATTTGAATGCGTTTCACGTATAATTTAGGACCCTTCTTCAGCCTAAACCAGCAAACCTCTGAAAGTGGCATATATTGTCCTTTGTACACGTTCTATATCATAATTCTCAGTCATGAATCTGCACTATGCGACTCGTGTCATTAAAATGGTTTTGTGAGAAAGCTGTAGGTAGCGGAGAGTGAGGTTATTTTTTGGGTATTGTGAGAAATTGGTTACTGTTGGATAGGGTGTGTGTGGGGAGAATGAAACCCTACTCAAGCAGTAACTGCAATCCTTGCCAGAGTGAGGCCGATGCAGACCTCAAACTAAACTGTGCTCAACCCTCTGGCAGCTTATCACAGAGCGGTCAGGTTTAACTTAGAGGCAATGTGAAAAGTATGTATTCAGCACTTCCAACAGTAATAAAGTGAAAACACAGCACAAGAAAATTCCCACACCAATTTTGAAAAATAGATAAAAGTTATAAATAAAAAATAAAATATTGACCAAAAAGGCAAAACTCCAAGCATAACAAACGGAGATATGCAGTTATAAAGATTGAATAATACCACCAAAAAGCCCAAAGTGCCCCTTGCAGCTATTTGGTCGTGCGAGACAGGAGGAAAGTCACATGGTCAGGCCGACTTCAGGAAAATGAGGGTCATTCCAACAGACCAAGGTAGTACAGTTGAAAAGTTACCTTCTGAAGCTAGTGTAAGGAGTCCCATTTGTGGTGGAAGGGGCTGGAAGGAGCAAGGAAGCGTCACTGATGGTCACCAATGCAGTGCGAAGAGCAGGCCAGGATTCACGGATGGGTGTCACTCTGGCATGAAGATCATGTTGTCATCAAGAACAGTCGGACCGGAGCTTCGCAGTGGCGCTCACTGTGAGCATTCAATGCTGTAGCGTGAAGGGTAGGACTGACATCACTTTGTGTTAGTGGGCTCAGAGAGTGACAAGATTTTGGCGCCAACAGGCCCATTCACAGATGCAAAGAGCCAAAAAACTTCAATTCAGCCTCTCTGAGTCGACACAAAGGGTCCAAACCCACTTGGGGTTCAGTGGCTTACTCCAGCCCGATCTGGGTGCTCATTTAGGTGGTTGGGACCCTAGAATGTCCCTGTGGCTCTGAACAGAAGGCCAGCAGTTGGGAGCCTGGTATGTCCCCTTGGCTCTGAACAGGAGGCCAGCAGCTCTTGGAGTCACTCTGGGATTTCTGGGTTCAAGTGCTGGTCCAAATCCCTGTGACTCAGGCAGAAGAGTGGCAGGTCTGCAGGGCAGCAGTCCAGGAGAGTAGCAGTCCTTTCAGCAGTACAGCATTCCTTCTGCCTGGCAGAGTCTCCATAGGTCCAGAAGTGTCCTGCAGAATGGTTGTCCAAGGTCCAATATTTATTCCAGTTGCCTCCTTTGACGTGGGAGAAGCTTCTAGAGGTTTCCTTTTGATATGCACCAGTTTCATGACTCCCCTGCCTTGGCTCCAGACTAACTACAGGTGTTATGCAGCCCTTTGTGTGGAGGCAGGACAGCCTATTCAAGTGTATGTAGGGCTGTGCCTATCTCCGCCCTCCCATCCTGCCCTCCCAGCCTGCAAGCAATGGCTAGTCCAGGCACACCTAAGCTTGTTTTTGTGTGTGGCTGTCTAGGAGTAATACACCAGGCCCACCTGATAGCTACACTCAGGCATGTGACCCAGAGGCAGGCTGCATTTGCTAAATGGCTAAGGCAACTTTCTAAAAGAGGCATTTTTGAAATTGTAATTTAAAATCCGACTTTACCATATGAGAGTATTTTTCATTATAATTCCATACACCAAACATGAACTGGACACTGAAAGTTACAGATCATTAAATGTATTAAGGCAACGCTAATGTTATTCTCTGGGAGAGGCAGGCCTTGCAGTAGTAAAACACAAATTTACAGGTTTTTCACTATGAGGACAGGTAAAACTTAAATGTTCATGTTCAGCTTTTAAGTACACTGCACCCTCCCCTCGGGTTGTCCAGGACCTACTCTAAGGGTGACTTATATGTATTACAAAGGAAGGTTTGGGCCTGGTAAATGGTTTATTTTACATAGTCAAATTTGCAGTTTAAAACTGCCCGCACAGGCTGCAGTGGCAGGCCTGAAACATGTTTGAAAGGGCAGCTAGTGAATGGTACAATCAGTGTAGCGGGCTCATTAGTAGTATTTAATTTAAAGACCCTCTCAGCACAGGTAGTACCATTTTACTAGGAAGTTACAAGTAAACTAAATATGCCAATTGGGTATAATCCAATTCCTGCATGTTTAGCTCTGGTTAGCAGTGGTAACGTATGCAGAGTACTAAAACCAGCAAAAACAAAATCAGCAAAACAGAAGGGTTAAAGGCAAAATGTTAGGAGGAAAACCACACTAAAGATTTCAGGTCTAACAGTTACCTTTGTTAGGGATCTGCTTAGCAGTAGTGAGATTGGGTTGTAGCTGGTCTATGCCTTTGATTTGCTCCTGACTTTTTCATACAGAATTCCGAGTAGTATGATATTTTGACTTGAGTCTGTCTGTTTGAATGCTCTAAAAGATATCACACATAGGAACATTCAAGAGCCAGCCAGAAGCTGAAGAGTGTCTGTGATGGCATCACGGAACGTTAAGGCTGGTGATGACTGAACGATGAGTGCGAGGGACTTTGTGAGAAAAGGGGAGTGAGTGAAACAGTGAGAAGGAGCTTCAAATAATGTCTCATGAAAAACCTTTGTTTCAGATGCCGGTAATACAGCTCAGCAACCTAAGTGTACATTGTTGAGATTTGTGTGTGATGTGTAGGTTGCAGGTTACTATTGGAGAAACTGGACTCTGCCTTTCATCCTTCCAAATTCGGTTAAATGAATGCAAATTTTGAATAGGAAATAATTCACAATGAAAATGAAAGGATATGAAAATATTGCTTGTGAAGAGCAATATAAATAAAATGTTATTGTTATTGTAGGGAAGTGCCTCTTTTGTATGGTTACTCTTATGCTGCTGATTTGCTGACTTAGGAAGCGCACTGAGGGCTAATAACCAGACCTCCGTAAATGTGACCTTATCATTAAATTGGTATGTCGAATTTGCTTTTACCCAATTGGGTTAGCTAACTTACCATCCATCCCTACTAAATGGTACCCAGGGCATGCAAGTTAGAGGGTCTCCCCAAGGATTGCAGCACTAGACAGACCAAATCCTGAAAGAGGCTGTCAATCAAATTCAAATTCAAAAATACTTTATTCGGTTTTACAAGTGTAAAAGCCATAAAAGCAACAATACCACAATAAACATAAAACACAGATAAAACATGTACCATAGTCATGATCACAGTCCTTATAAAATTCATTCCATTAAAAAATGAGATAAAATATAAAATGTAACAAACACCCATGAGATACATATAAACTTTTAGAAAGAGGTTACAGATACAGTGACGAAAGTTTGTAAAGCTATTATTTCTCCCTACAGTTTCTAGATTTTAGAGCTGATTTCAAGAAACCAATCACAAATAAGGTGCTTTCGAGTTTTAACATTTGTAAGTAGCAAAGGGCTGGGCGGACGTGTTTAAAATTCAGTTTTTTTAAAAGAGGCTTTAAAAACTCCGCGGAGCATCATAGAGGGAACAAACGAATAGAAAATGCACTAGGTCCTGCAGGGAAACATTGTCACAGCTGCAGAGAGGTAATACTTGGCCTCTATGGAATCCCCTCGGTACAGCTAGTAATAAATTGAAGTAATCCAGCCGGAACCTTGTTAACAGAAACCGCTCGTGGCTTGTTATGGGCCATGATAAATATAGCTCCAATAGTGGCGTGGTTTAGAACATCACGAATTTGCGGACGCTGGGTTTTACCAATTCCACCCATCTCGATTAAGTTTTTTCATTAATATAAATGATTTTTTTACAATCTCCACATCTGCGGTGACAGTCGAATCTGGATTTAAATTAAAAAGAGGTCCGACGCCCCAGCTCAGTAAAGCAGCCTTTTAGATATTTTAACCATGGGATATCAAGCATATGATCCAAGGACAAGACTTCTTTTAATAACTGATGGTTGAGGACCAGATCTTTATTTAACCAGCACTTCAGCCAAATTAATAGGGGCCGTAGTGCTAGGGTATCGCCAATGAAGGGTAAACCAGTTTCCTCATGAACTATTAAGTTAGAGGTTTCCTTGGGTGCCCCCAGAAGCTGTTTTAAAAAATTGTTCTCAACCACCCCAATGCCTTCAGCTGCTGCATACCCCCATAGTTCGCTGCCATAACTGCCCAATGCAACACTTTTTGCCTGGTAAATCTTCAGCAATGCGGCGACTGGACGCTTGCCCAATTTCGTTGTAAAGTTGAAGATGGCAGTATTTGCTCGAATTATCTCCCCTCTTTTCCTTTGCACCAACGGTCCCCATTTTAGCTGGTTGTCGAATAGGACTCCCAGGTAAGAAAATGTTGTAGTCAGGGGAACTTTCTCTGCATTTCCACAAACTGGTACTGTTTCTTGGGACGCGCCCCCACCTGCATGATGTAGGATTTGGTGTTATTAATGGCTAGGTCGCGAGCAGCCATGAAACTACGAAAAGCATTCAATAGAGACTGCAGTCCTCTGGCAGTTCTAGCCAAGAGGACGGCGTCGTCTGCATATAGCAGAACGGGCAAACCCCTGCGCCCAACATAAGGGAAGTCAACTCCGGTTTTAACAAGGGATGCATCCAACTCATTGATATACAGATTAAAAAGGAAGGGGGCCAGGATACAGCCCTGCCTCACTTTCCTTTCAACATTAAAATCCCTGGATGCCCTAAGGTCCTTCGAGAATCTAACGTTGGCCTTTGTGTCCTTATGAAGGTCCCTCAGGAAGTTAACCAGGGTGGCCTCCACCCCCATGGCGCCCATGGACTCCCACAGTTTCCCCCGGTTGACACAATCAAACGCAGAGGAATGGTCCATAAACGCCATGTAGATGATACCCCGTCGGGCTACTGTATACTTCCCGAGAACCATATACAGATTTAGGCATTGTGCTAATGTAGAGTGGCCTGGGCGAAACCCATATTGGATGTCGGATATAACCCTGTTTTCTTCAGCTCAAGTTGTCAATCTATTCAGCACTACACCTCCCACACCTTAAGCACAGAATCAATTAGGGAGATCGGTCTGTAACAGGTGGTACTGTTACGGTCTCCCTTCTTGAAAACCGGCACGATTGTGGAGGTACCCCATGCCCTTGGGAAGCCCAATTCTGCTGCTGCATTAAGCACTGCCGTAAGGACCGGCGCCCATAATGACATTTTTGATTTTAAAAAATCCGGGGGCATACCATCTGGGCCCAGTGCTTTATTGCTTGTCAGCCCTGTGATTCCTTTCTCAACTTCTGTTAAAGTAAAGTGGGGTAAAATTACGTCTTGCCCTCCACTGTATAATTCTAGCTGAGGGGTGTTACTCTTAAATATGGAGCTGAAATGAGACACCGAGTCGTCTTCAGTAATGTTGGTACCAACTTCATGTTCCCAAACCATATCAAACAGTGGTCTGTTAATTATGCCCTAGAATTTCTCACTGTTACTCAGCATATTGGAGTCTAGGGGGACCATTAGGATGGCGGCCGGATTGCCCCCGCCAGGCTGGCGGTTGCCACCGCCAGCCTGGCGGGGGCAATCCACCTGCCATCCTTCGCTGTATTCCCCCCACCATATTAGTATGGCGGGGGGGACCACGGCGGAAGAAAACACCGCCCGCCATATTACGATGGCAAGAGTGCAATGCCTTTCCGTGGCGGCAATGCCACGGAAAGGCAGGCGGTCTTCACTCTGGGGGCCTGCGGGCCCCCAGAGTGAAGGTGAGTGGGGGGTGCACACGGGGGGTACCTGTGGTACCCCCCTTCATTTTCATTTCCAAAGCGGCAGGCACCGCGTGGTGCCAGCCGCTTGGCAAATGAAAATGCTGTGATGTATTGTCAGCATTGTGGCCCGCCACAATGCTGAGAATACAGGATGTGCCCGCCAGTGTGGCGGGCACATCCTAATGGCACCCCCGGGACCCCCGCCCGCAAGACGGGCGGTCCCTTTTTCCGATAGGGTGGCAGGCGGGCAAAGCCCGCCCGCCATCCTAATGTGCCCTTAGGAGTTCTTTCCAAATCATCTCCTTTAATTCAGCTTTTCGTTTTACCAATGCCTTTTTATAAGTTAAATGTAGAGTTCGAATCTGTGAGTGATCTCTTGGATTGACTTTCAATTCAGCCTTTAACTCTCTAGCAGCTTTTGAACATGTATGGTCAAACCATTTGGGGTCACTAAGCAACGGGCCAGTTATAGGGGCAGTTAATAGAGTCCCCACTTTAGAGACAAGCCCCTCAAAGGCCTTGAGGATATCCGAAGGAAGGGAAGCAGGGGGGACACAGGATGTTCGTTCGGGGGCACAAGATTTGTGGATACTATCGTAAAGTAAATCCGAGTTCACCTTTGACCACTTAAGTCGGTGCCTTCCGTCTGTGAGTTTCAACACGCCGTAAATTGTCGACTTGTCCTGTAAATTCAGTAAGTTGCCACCCAGATGGATACAAACAGGATTGTGATCGCTATAAATACTTTCCAGACTTTTAAAACCCAATATAAGGGATTGTAGGCCCTTGGAGATTAAGATATGGTCTATAAAGTACCCCCCCAGTATGGCCCTTAAAAGTGGGAACAGGCTGTTTACTATAAACATCCACTACTGACATGGTGGAAACCAGATCATATTCATTAGGTAGATGATTCAGTGCATCACCCCGTCCAGAGTGTTCAAAATGAAGGCCCCCCATCCTATCCCATCCCATTTCTCCCATGGCGGTTTTCATCGGGTTACCGCACGGATGAACATTGAAGTCCCCTGTTAACATGATACAGTGGGAGGCAATTCCACAATACTGTTTAACAAAGTCTCCCAATTGGGCAATTCTGCAAACCCCTGTAATGTTCACTGCATTGTAGAAGTTAATCAAACACAGCTTTACGTTCCCTCGCTTTAAAATAACTGCTTAAATGTCAGTGTTAGAAGAGGATATTGAATTGATTACACATTAAAAGGGCTAGAGCAGGATATATAACCAAACCTCCTTTAGCTCTGCCACTGGATGATGGTGTAGCCGGGACAAAAAAAGCTTTGTATCCCTCTAGGAATAGATTACAATCCACCATCCAGGTCTCTTGTAGGCAGATCACGGGGAATAGCCTTATAAACTCTACCCACTTTGGATCTTGAAATTTCCCCGCCAACCCGGCAGTATTCCAAGAGATGACATTATGGGCCACTTGCCTTATGGGGTCTACAGTGGGAGCCATTTTTAGACTCTCTGTGGGAACGGCAGGGCACCCCGCAACCGGAGTCTGTCCAGAAAGGCCTACTCTTATATGCTGAGAATAGAAAGACAACTAGGGTTCTTTAGAAACTGGGGGTACTTTCAGTCAATCGCAATCCTCTAACGTAGAGAGAGCTGCAAATCTATTTGGCATTTGCAGGATAGGTAGAGGGTGAGAATCCCCTAGGGTATTGTATTTTGTCACGTGGGGAATCAGGTGGCTGGCTCTAGTGACTACTTCCGGTCTGTGTGTCTGCCATCTAATATGTGAAATAAAGTTATTACTATTTGATGGCTCAGGTGGGTAAAAAAAGCCCAAGGGGAGGGTCTGGATTCCAGAGCCAATGTTAAATGGGCCAACTCTGGTCTCTCTGAATATCCTTTCGACGATGATCATACGTCATTAAAGTTTACAATTATACAGTCGCCCCCTCCTGACTTTCTTGAATTTCCGACCCATCCCACTCAACGAGCCATTATGATGTTACGGCCTATTGCTGGACCTGCTGAAGTATTGCTAGAGAGCCAGTGAGTCACCTTGTTCTTAAGCTGATAATAAACTTCAGTGGAGCCGTGGGGAAGAGGTGGCACGTTCCCAAGAATGACCACCAATGGTATAGATTGGGGAGGTAAGTCTATTACTGTAGAGTTCGACGTAATAGTGATTGTTTCTCCCTGACGCCTACTCCTATTGTTCCTCGGTCCCTGGGGTGTGTGATTAAGGTATGTCTTTGGGAGTGGTCCTGATGGATGTGATACCCTCGGTGGTGCCCCCCACAAACTTCACTGATGTTCCATTGCACAGGCAGCCTCCATGAAGCACACTAGTGCTAGGTGGGATATCACGATTAGGTCCACCTGTTGGTTGTACCGGGCCAGCTAGAGGGGCAGGGTTGGTTGTCATGCTACTTATGGTGGCTGAAGAGCAAGATGAAGCCTGGTACCTAGATAGGGCAGCAAGGCTATGCTCTATATCATACCACTTGGACATGATGGGTGTCAGCCTTTCCTTCAACACAGAGCTCAACATTAATTTAAAGGTGTCCAATGTTAACTTGTCAGCCCCAGAGGACCCCCCTAGTGCAGAGGTTAATATTGGCGATTCGTTAGGTTTAGATTTTTTTGCTTGACCCACAATAGCTTTGCACTTTCTCTTGAGGCTACCCGCTGGGCGACCGGCTACCCTTGAAGGTAGGGGTGGACTAGGGCCTTTTAGAGCCTCTGTTGAGGCAACAATTCCCACCATGCTCTCCCTCCCCCATAGTGGCAACATTTAGAGGGCCTTTTCTGTTAACAACTGTTATCACGGGAGACAAGGGCTTCCGTAATACCCTGCCCGTGTCTTCTAAGATATTAGGAAGCGAGTCTGTAGCCAATATTTCACTATCTATGCCCGAGCATTGTTTTGTGCCCTCTAGTTCTTCCATCGTATCGTTATGGCTATTGTTAGAAGGACCTACCCGGGAATGATAAAGAGAACCAACTGGCGATCTGGGGAGACGCCTAATCACCAGTTCTATCTCTTTGTCAATGACTGAAGCCGCCCTCGATAGAAATGCTTCCATAGTTGTCACTGTGGATTGTTGTAGCAGCTATAGACCCTACGGGTGCTGTCTGTAACTTCCTTCTAACCATGGTTACTACCCTACAGAACAATAAAATAGCTTTACTAAGAAGCAGCCAACAGGCTAGGTGTAACAACCAGGTATCTTAAACAATGAACAATAACAATGATTGTCAGAATGTACAAGTTAAAATTCAATATACAGATGAATAACCAACCATGTGAGGACTCTGGTCAGAAAGCTAAATAACGTGGCCCAGCCCGGCCTCTTCCAGCCCCAGACGGCCTAAGACGGCCCGCCCTTGTCCCAGGCTTCTCCCGGCACAGCCCGCGTGAGTCCCGCAACGCGGGAGCTCTGCAGGGCTTTTAAGCGCCACCGGGTGCTAGGTGAAAGTAGGCGGCGTCCAGGCCGCAGGTGTTGCCGGGAATTGTGGTCCCGGGTGAGGCGGCAGCAACGTCAGTGGCTGCGAGGACCAGGACAGCAGTGGACAGCAGTGGCGGAAAAGTTTTAAAAAGTAAGTGCCCCCAAGCTTTAAGCAGAGCTCCCGCTCCACCGGAGCTCTGCAGGGCTTTTAAGTGCCACCGGGCGCTAGGTGAATGTAGGCGGTGTCCAGGCCGCAGGTGTTGCCGGGAATTGTGGTCCCGAGTGAGGCGGCAGCAACGTCAGTGGCCGCGAAGACCAGGACAGCAGTAGCGGCAAAGTTTTAAAAAGTAAGTGCACCTAAGCTTTAAGCACGTTTACTGGCCCCAAATGTCTGAGATGGTCTAAAAGTTTTGTTTCCCCCTGCCCCACCTGCCAAGCCAGTGGCAAGGCAGGGAGTAAGCCAAAGGCTCCCTTGATAACACTACCTGGGGTAGGGGCCCCATTTGAGAGGGTGGGCATTGCCATTTTCGGTCCCTAGACCCCCTAGCATCCTCAGGGAATAGATTTATCTTGGTGGTAGTGGACTTTGCCACTGTGGGAGGGCAGGCCGGATATATAGAAATCACTTAGAAAAATCAGAAATGTATATAACAAGAAGATAATCAAAACAAAAAAGGAATTTATCAGAACAGAATTGGATAACGCCAAAAACAGACCACGTAAATTATTCAAAATCATAAAATAACAATCCAACAAGCTGGCAAAATCTGTCCAAGAGGTCACTAAAACACAACTAAGTTGCGATTAATTCTCTACCTTCTTCATTAACAAAGCCTATAAATTGGAAGAAGAACTTAGGACCACTGCAGATAACATTAAAGACAACACACCTTCAGCACTATCTGACCCGAATTATGCAAACAAGTCGACTACGAACAAAGCACACTGGAACACTTTCAAATTATTAGACCATAAGGAAATTGCTAAAACACTTGAGAACACAAAACCACACAACTATTATAACGACCCACTACCATCGAAATGTCTGAAAGAAATCAGCCATACTATGATTCCAATATGGACAGATATAATAAACGCCTCACTCACACAGGGGTGCCTGACAGAAAGCCTGAAGACTGGACAAGTAGTCCCGATCATCAAAAAACCCACAGTGGACCCAACAGATCCAAACAACTATCGCCCAGTGACCAACATCCCTTTTCTAGCTAAACTCATAGAGAAATGTGTACAGAATCAGTTAAGTAAACATATCGACAACTTCTCATTGCTAGATGACTGTCAATCGGGATTCAGAGCAAATCATAGCACGGAAACAGCAATCCTACACATTGTCGATGATGCTCTTCAAGCTCTAGATCGCAGTCCATCCTGTCTACTCATCCTCCTAGACTTGTCAGCAGCATTTGACACAGTTAACCACGAAAAATTACTGAACAGACTTCACGACAGGATGGGAATTTCTGGCACGGTACTGAAATGGTTCGAATCATTTCTAATTAACAGAACTTAGAGATTCCTAGTAAACCAAGCACTATCGCCATCATGCCCTAACACACTCGGAGTACCGCAAGGATCCACCTTATCTCCTTCACTGTTTAACTTATACATCGAACCTCTCACAAAAAATTCTGCGGAATTCGAAAATATCCTACCACATGTATGGAGATGACACGCAACTTTACATCAAGATTGCTAGCCTGGAAGACATAACCACAATGAATGACACCCTAAAAATATCGCTAAAATGGTTAACTAACAATCATCTCAAGTTCAACGCTAACAAAACAGAATTTTTACTCATCACACCACAAAAAAATCATTCCTTAGTGAAAGAATGGTCCAAAATTATTACAGCATTAAATTGCATCCCAACTCTAGTTGACTCGGCAAAATCTCTCGGAATCACACTGGATGAGAACCTTGATATGAAAACACACATTAACCGCATCCATGCGGTTCATTTTCCCGCTGTGCGCTGGAAAATTCAAAAACCCATTGTTCATGACGAGCTCACCTTGTCATGAGTGTACCAGAGGTACACCTCATGACGAGCTGAGCTCGTCATGAGCATCGAAGGAGTTAAATCTATGGCAAAAAACGCCCGTTTCCACTTGAGCTATCTGAGGAAGATGAAATCCTTTCTAAAGGAGACAGACTTGAAACTAGCTGTGCAATCACTGGTTGTCTCTAGGATAGAATATGGGTGTACTACACTTGCTGGCCTACCAAAAATCTCAACAGCACCCCTAAAAGCTTGCCTCAATTCAGCGGCAAGGCTTATTACAGGGTCAAGGAAATTTGATCATATCTCGCCCCACTTGAAGGCCTTAAACTGGTTACCGTACGAAGCCAGAGTACAGATGAAAATGGCATGTATCACCCAAAAAGCGATTCATCACAACACACCTAAATAGCTAGCCCTCAAAATAGAAATCTCAGGAAGAAACAGACTTGTCAGGAGTGCCAATTATGTACTCCTGAAACCACCTATCTTTAAGAAGAAAAAAACATATGAGAGGACATTCTCAGGCGTAGCTCCCAGGATATGGAACTCCCTTCCTGCAAACATCAGAAAAATTACAAACACTATAACATTCAAGAAAGAAATCAAGAACTTTCTTATGAGCAAGTTCCTCCCATAACAATACAAACGCTACCGAAGACTTGTCACTGATTGTATGACCGTATACCCAATATGGGAATAGGATTTGACTGAACCTCAAAGATATACTACCTCAGAACATTGTAACTTAAGTCTCAATTAATACCGTTCCGTTATTGTTTTCCCCTATATCAGCCTTTTAGATACTAGGTCTAAAAAGACATTATTAAGTCTGTACGATCTTATTGCTGTATATACATTGTGTTTGTAACCCATACCATATGATGTTAAGCGCTCTGATACCCATGGGTCATGTCCGCGCTAAGAAAACTGTAAATAAATAAATAAGTAAATAAATAGACGCGGAGGCTTTATGTATTGTCTGGCAGTAGTTGTTTTATTATCAGGTTGTACAGTTTGTGATGGTAGAGTTGTAGGTAAGGGGGCTTCCTCTTCGTCTGAGTCCACTGAAGATGATGATGGAGTAGTCTTGGTGTCTCCAGGTATAGGGCCAGGGGCTTCACTTCCTCCGTGGTAGTGTCAGGAACCGGAGGCTCATCAAGGACAAAGAAGAAAATGAGGGCCGTCAGTGGGATCTGTTTAGACCTATTTTATGGTACCATCACCAACACCCGGTGTTTTAAAGGACCGTATTTGCATACTAAGTAGGACGATAAGGAATACGTGATAAAGCGGGGTATTTAAACTATGGGAGGTAGTGTGAGGTTTTTAGGGTTACGTGCGCCGAAGGGTTTCTTATGTGAGTCCAAAACAATCGATCCTCACCCTCACCCGACAGCCTCTCCCCTCCCTCCTCCCTCGTCACAGCCCTCCCCGACTGCCCGTGAAGCGGGGTGACTCACCGACCCCGCCGCAACTCTCTGGAGTTGCAGCCGCTCCTCAGCCTCCTCCGGTGGACGCCAACAATCTTCGGTCCAGTGGTCGTCTTCTCCGTCTTCGCTTGCGTCGTCGTCTTCGCGTTCCCATTCCTCCAGGTCGCCAGGTACTTCCGTGTTCCGCTCCTCCCCTCGGGTTCCACTTCCACAGGACAACGCGCCTCCGTCTTGTTTGGTCCTGACTTTCAAGAAGTTTGTGCCATTACTTCCGGGGTAAGCTCCTCCCTCAATGGCTTCAGTGCGGTTCTTTGAAGAAAGACGAGAGGTGGGTGGAAATTCTTCTTGTTTAGCGATTGTTGGTGGTTCCCCCATTGTGTCCATTCTCGATCCTGAAGACCCTGGTATCTGTAGTGTAATTATGGTATCGGGGCCCGGCTTCTCACAGCCACCATATACCCTGAAACGTTTCTCCTTAGTACATTCACTGTCATCGCAGTGGCTAGAGCCCTCCTTGGAATTTCAGTATGGTTGAGTTTCTTAAGGAGACAATCTCAGATAGGGGAACACATTTCATCTATGCCTATCTGAAAGCCATGTAGCATGAATGTTATGTGACTTACAAGTCAACCACCCCCACCATTGCCAAGGACATGGTCTAGTTGAAAAGTTCAACAAGACCCTGAAGGGTATGAACCTGGGTTTGCCTGAGAAACTCAGGAGGAGATTGGATGTCTTTCTCTCATACCTACTATTCACCTAACGGGATGTCCTCCAAAAAGGAGTTGGCTTCATTCCCTTTGTGCTTCTCCTTTGACACCCTGTAAGGGGTCCACCAAGTTTGATGAGAGAGGGTTGGGAGAGACCTCTCAAGGAACCCAAGCAGGACATAGTGTACTATGTGCTTGGCCTTTGCTCCAGAATGTCTGAGTACATAAAGAAGGCGAATAAGAATATGGAGGCCCACCTGGAGCTTGTATGACCAGAAGCCCTTTATAGATGAATACCTGCCAGGACAATTGGTGTGGGCTTTAGAGCCTGTAGCACCCAGGGTACTGCAGGACAAGTGGCATGGGCAATACCCCATTGTTGGACCTGGCCCTTTAATCAGGGTTATCCCCAAACTTTTTGCCTTCCTCCGCCTATTTTTCTGACCTTCTTTTTGTGGGCTTTATGACTCTGGGAGCTGTGCCACTGCTAATCAATGCTAAAGTGCATGTGCTCTCTCCACTAAACATGGTATGATTGGTTTACATCTGTTTGGCATATCTGATTTACTTATAAGTCCCTTGTAAAGGGGAAACATCCTTTACAACGCAACTTTTACCACGCAGTGCTTTTACATCGCAACTTTTAAAATGCAAACCATTACAACGCATTGCGCTGGGGGGCGCTCTAGGATAGGGAATAGATTTAATTTACTATCCAACACCTTCCCTACTATCCACGGGGACTGGAGTTGGTATAGTAAATTAAACTATTCACTATCCAGCACCCCAAAGCGCTATGCGTTGTAATGGTATGCGTTGTAAAAACTACGATGTAAAAGCATGTGTGGTAAAAGCATGCGTTGTAATGTCATACATCCCTTGTAAAGTGGCATACCATATGCCCAGCATATTCAAATTAAATGCTACTAGTGGGCCTGCAGCGCTTATTGTGCCACCCACATAAGTAGCCTTTCAAACCTGTCTCAGGCCTGTCACCGCAGGGCCTGTGTGTGCAGTTTACTGCCAGGTCAACTTAGTATTCAAAACTATTTACCAAGCCTTAAACTTCCCTTTTGTAACACATAGGTCACCCTAAGGTAGGCCCTAGATAGCCCTGTAGGCAAGATGCTCTGTAGGTAAAAGGTATGTACTTTTATGTTTGGCATGTCCTGGTACTGACAAGCAGCCTATTCTGTTTTTGTGAGGCCTACTCGTTCCATAGGCTAACATTGGGAATTCCCTTATGTATGTATGTATGTATGTATGTATTTCGATTTTATATAGCGCACTAATCACCCAGGGGTCTCAAGGCGCTTGCTTAGGGAACCCGTCCTGGTATTCCCCTGTGAGATACCCCGGCAGGGTATTCACAAGGTGAAAGTCAGGCATCCCGCCGCGAGGGGCCGTAGTGGAGATTAAGCAAGCTATTGCCCAGAGTCGCAGAGTGTGACCCCGTGAGTCGAGTAGGCACCGGAGCGAGAATTGTCGAGTCCGTGGAATTTTTTTAGCCCGAGACCCGCCGAGGCGGGGAATCGAACCCTGGTCCACGGCTGATCTCAGCTTCCGGGTCTGCCGCCTCTAACCACTGAGCCACGCTTCTCCACTTATATGAAAATAAGTGGTAATTCCTGATCAGAGATAAGTGGCATTGACATTGTTTGGTATGTTTAGAATGGTAGTGATAAATCCTACTGATTATGTTCAATTTCACATCACTATTTTAGAAAGTGGCCATTTTTCTGTACTTATAACTCTTCGCTCTTTGCATCCTGCCTCAAATACACATTTGGGATGGGTGACACCTACACTTTGTGCATACTTTCTGGACATCCACAACAAATGAAGGGCTGGGTGTGACAGGAGATACATCTGCATTTATCTGCATACTGATAGTCTTCCTGGGCTGGGACAGGGAGAGGTGGGTCACTCTTACATTTGAATAGGTTGTGTCCTGCCCTCAGACAAAGACAAAGGGCTATTTAACTCCCTATTTAACTCACTATTTATCACCTGGAGCCAGGGCTGGGCTGAAAGGGATTGTTGTGCACTTCTGAGGATTACTCTGAAGTCACCCGTTACATCAATGGCATATTTGGACATAAGTACTGGGGCTCTCACACCATCTAATCAGACACTGCATAGGGCTTGTAACCAGATGCTGCGGCTCTATATCCACACATTGCCAGACGAACTGTTGTGGTGCCAGGAGGAACCACCATTATTGCTATTTGCTTTGTTGTGTTGGCCTGCTGCCTGCTGATTGCTGGACATTAGGAGGGATAACCACTTATGCACTTTGCCTTGATGAGCTGCCCTGCCTGCTTGCTACCTGCCTAATGCCTCCGCAAGTGTCGTCAAAGGACTTGTTGGTTTGCTCGCTGTTCAAAAGGTCTCCGAAACAGCAAAGACCTCCATCCCTTTGTGCTGCAGTGGGACTCTGTGGCTCATGAGTCCATCACCTTAGGTGGCAAGGAACAGAACAGTCCCTGATCACCAGTGCAAGTGCGAGGAGAACACCCACCTGCACCCTGCTCCTGTTTAGAAATGTCATGTGTTGCCAAGGAGCTGCGCTGACCCGGGAGAGACGTGGTGCATGAGTGGTACCCTGACTCAGCCCTCCCCTTCGGCCTCGCGTCCCACCTTTGCCTCATGCTGACTACAAACCCGCGTTGCCTTAGCGACGACATTCCCTTTGATGATGCAACTCCGGAGGCCCTGCCGTCGCCTGCAGGGAGAAGAGCAATGTGATTCCCAGCCACTCCGATTGCCGCAGCCGCGGCTCCTGCTCCATCCCAGCGCTATGCCACTTTTTTTGAGAGAGCGGGTCCTCAATGACAGAAGGTCCGCTCTGATTAAAAGAAGGTACTGTGCCTAGGAGCAGAGAATAGCAAGGTCCCCTGTGATCACTGGGCCCTGCTCAGCGACTCATAACTGTTTGTTTATGCTCAACAAACAGAATAATTCTGAGTCTTCCTTTCCTAAAGGAAGCAACTGCATTACTAGTGCTGTGATTTGCTATGCCTAGTTTTGTAGACTTTGCTACCAACATTACTGTATCACATATAGTATGCATACAGATGCTTCTGTGCCCTATCTTTTTTGCCTCCATGGAATCATTTCAACAGATCTCATAGAAAATTGCAGTATAAAATGTGTCTACAAAGTGCAAGTATTGCCATCAATCAACCCCCCAACAATCTATTGATTAGGCCAGGAGGGAACACTATCTGAATTTTTTTTAGTGATCTGTACCCCGATGAATGCCAACGACCCTACCGGGCGGCAATCAAGTGCAGAAGCATGTTGATACAGCAGATAGGGTAATGAAGACATTGCTTCTCTCATGCACCCCTAATATTTTTTTTATCCTGCCAAGTAAAACCCATAATAAAGGTCTTGGGTGCCCACTTAGACAGTGTTAATATTTTTTCTTCTCTGCAATAGGAATCCCTACTTTTGGAATTCTTCCTTTTCTTTACAGAAAATTTGTCTTGTGCTCCACCATGTAAGTTGGTCTGTGGCGGGGTGTTGTTGCGGCCCTATAATGAAGCATACCACTCATTGAGTGGGGGAGGGCAGTATTTACAACCTTTTGAGTATTTCCAAGAAGACCTTTCTTCTCCTGTTGACTCTGACTACTATTTTCCCACCTTTCCCCTTTTTCTTTCTCTCTTTTTGTTCGCCTGACCCATGTGGGACCGACAGGCCCATCTTAAGTGGGAGATAGATCTTTTCTTTACCCCAAGTTTGAGGTCCTTCCCATGAAGTGAGTTATCTACCTTGAACCTGACATTACATTTTTGGCAGATAGCCCTCAGCCCAGGAGCCAAGGAGAGGTCTGCTTTTCCTACACCTCAAGGCTACTTTCAGCTTAAAGTGGGTTGAAAAATGCACCTACCAGAGGTTGGTGAATCTAGTACTTTCAGGCCTACAGAGTTTCAATGCAGCTTCTCTTGATCATAGATGTATTTAGCTTCACCTGGGAGGATCATCGTACCTACCTCAAGGAAGTGCTTCAGGCCTGCAGCAGGAAGGCATGACTGTCATGACGAGTAGGTGCCTGACAGGACTAGGACCTGTTGTGAACTATGGCAACCAAGTTGGTGGATGCCATGCATGACCTCTCCAGCACATGACGCAGGAAATTCTGGCTTGGGAAGCTACTAAGACCCAGAACTAAGTTAGAGCCTTTCTTGGCCTGAGTGGATACTCCTAAAGATTTGTGAATGGTTATGGTACCACAGTAGCACCACTAACTGAACCAACCTCCAAGAAACAACCCAAGAGGTTTATCTTGACTGAGCAGTATCAGAAGGGTTTTGAAAATGTCCTGAAGGCATCTGTCTTCGTAAGAAATTTATTGTCAAGATAGATGCCTTTGAACATCGCCGTGTTATCACAAGTGATTGATTTGGGCCAGGATTAACCAGTTGCCTTCATTAGCAGAAAACTCCTCATCAGAGTGCAGCATTGGAGTTTTATTGAGAGGGAAGTCTTTGCTGTGGTTTGGTTCCTGATGAAGCTGAGATCCTACCTGTTTGGGATTCACTTCAGAGTTCAAACTGACCACAGGCCCCTCAGATGGTTGATGCAGATGAGAAGTGGTCCATTTCCCTACAAGGTATGGACCTCACAGTATGGACTTCACAGTGGAACACAGCCTGGGACTGACCATATCAATTCAGATGGCCTTTCTAGGTTCTTTCTTCCACTTAGGTAAATAGCACAAAGGATGGTCAAGGCACCCAAATCCTGCACTCATCTTCCACTTAGGTGATGAGAACCACCAGGACAAGGGTTAGTTCCTCATCACCTTTCATCTGGGGGGTCCATATAAGGTGATGCTTCTTTTTTGTATGGTCACCTCCAAGTTCTTGGACTGATGCTGCTGGTATTCCGACTCTGAGATGCACTGAGGGCTGCTACTATCCTTAAACTGGTATGTCAAATTGGCATTAAGTAAATTGGCTAAGCTTATTTACCTGTATGTCCCTAGTAAATGGTGCCTACCTATGACATGTAAATTAGATACCTCTCCAGTGATTGCCACACTGGTTGTGACACCTGGGGCGTGACACAAGTGAAACAAGACTCCCAGCCCGCTATTTGCAGACCCATAGAGCAGCTTAAACTGTTGGCCTGACTTTGCCATTTAAAGTAATGGCAAAGCCAGACTTCCCCCTAGTATATGTGTAAGTCACCTCTATGGCAGGCTTATTGAGTCCTAAGGCAGGGTGCAACCTGTCCCATGGGCAGAACATGTAATGTTACATGTTCTGATAGTAAACACAACTGTGGAAATGCTTGGTCAACCAATTGGCGAGTGCAGAATTACAAACTGACCCCTCAACTGTTCTAACTCTGGAACAGTGTGCCCAGAGTGGGCCATCCAAGGTATCGAACAACCTTCTACATTAACTCCAACTTGATTGTCAGGTCTAAATTAATATAAACAGTTTTGCAGTGTGCATGTTTAGCAAAGTTAGCACTTTGTTGCCTTTAGTCTACAGTGCACCATAATGGTTGCATACTGGGTTTTGTCACCAATACGGCTTTCTACCCTCCAGGTGAGACATGCTGATGACTCACTGGAAAGGATCCAATAGGGGCCTGCTCTGGAAGGAGTTGTCATCTCCCTCCTCCAGGGAAGCCACAAGGGGGTGGGCCCGAAAAGTAAGCTTCAATGGAGAAGTCATCTTTGAGGGGCAAAAGGGTAACACTTGGGAGAGGGGCTGCTCCATTGTTCGGCAGACAGGCAGGTACATCAGACAGGAGAGGGGAAATCAGTTGCTAAACTGGTTTTCCAGGGACGTGTAGTGGCCTTGTTAGCCACTCCTTTGGGTTGGGCTTGGGACCTGTACACAACAGGAGGAATACCCTACCCTATTAGAAATAGGCACAATGGTTCATCCTGGGAGGCGCAGATGCCACACTTTGCAGGAAATTGACATTAGGTGGGAGGGAACCTGGTAGCCCATTATCTAGTAACTGCACCCTGCTCTGAGGAATTTTCTAGGCATAAGTAGGGTATCCCTGGCATTCCACACTCAGATCTCGACTGGACTGGAAGAAGGACTGAAGAAGGACTGCCCTTCTGCACTGTGGAACCAACAAAGGGAGGCTAAACCTGGTGGCTAGTAAAGGAGAGGGACAGTGCCTACTGTGGCCTGTTCAAGGAGAAGTAGTGCTCAGAGCTCAGCCAAAGCCAAGAGACTCCAAGGGTCACACTGAGCTGGCCTCCTGTTCACAGCACAGGGACACAACGACAAAGACGCCTGCTGGGGCAACTTGGTAACCCAGAATCTTCAAACTGCTGCCATAAAGCATCAGGGACAAGGACCCACTGCATAAAATTGCGACTGAGTTCGCTGAGCCCGGAAGTGTCACCTGAGTGCAGGTTGGAGTCCTAGAGGACCAGTTATCAACCTAGGAATGATTGGCCTGTGACCGCAATACTGTGCGACTGGTAGTCCAGTGGCAACTAGACCTCTGCCAGCATTGATAGGACTTTGAGGGACATTGACCCTGTAACCAGGACCACCTCACACCTTCATGAACCAAGGATTAGTTGCAGCAAGACAACCTATCGACTACATTACTTCCACAGCATCCTTTGAGCACATTCATCATCCTTCATCCTATGCATCAGGACCACTTCCATAGGAAATCCCTACAAATGATAAAAGTAAAAGACCCTGGAATGGACTGGAGACTGCTTCACCTGCTGAGGTAACTGTTCCTGAAGAAATTGCTGGTCCCCCAACTGGCTCCCTACTGGCGTTTGTCACCTACAGTGACTCTAAGGGACCACATTACAGCTAACCTAAAATTGTGTTGAGTTTGCCAATGTTTGTTTGTGATTGAGTGAAATGCTTTGATGTATTACATCTTTATGTCCAGAATGGTCCAGTGAATCTTTTCCATTGTGGTATCTAAAAAAAGACATAAAAATGGAGTCAATTTTTAGGTCTCAGCTCTGGATGGTGCTCATACACTGTAACAAACGGAGACATGTTGTATCTGTTTGTGGGCTTACAGCCTGCACATAGGCTTCCAGTTTGCAGGCACTATCGTCATGCTTCAATTCTTCATTCCATTTGTCCACGACATGCATGCGTCATTCCTCTTCCTGTGTTGAACCCTCCCCGAGAGCACCAACCAATTACTAATCTCCATACACAGTGGCCATTATAGGTACGAATTTCAGAACTACTTTTTTCATTGGTTAACACTGCTTTACACAGACACTATTGTTTACTTTTGCTCCAAGTGATTCTCAAACAGGTATGTAAATTGTCTTCTTATGGTCAGTGCTGCAACCACATCATTAGTAATATTTATAGCACTAATGTATTTAGTTTCTAATTCTTTTAAGGGAAATGTTTCATGATATTTGATGGTTAGGTGTGTTTTGGGCTTCTTTATATAGGAAATATACTTTTATGGGATTTTTTACAAGGAGATTGTCCCTTGTATTTTAAGTTTGGTCTCTGTTGGTGATAAAGGCAATTCTTGGTAAGGCTACTACACCTCCGATGGTAGTGCCAGCAGGTCAGTTGTACCCTTTTCCCATTTTTAAAAAATGTATTAAAGAAGTATCAATGTTGCTCATTGAGGCACCTGTTCCGTGGACAAGCAGTTCTCCGCAGAGCCGAGGTATGTTTAATGAGACCGTCCTGGCTTTTCTCAGAACTCAACATGTATTTTGAAGCTGAGAGCACCTGCACTGCTTAGTTTACAGTTTGAGCCCTGCCTGACACACTCAGAATTGTGTCATATGTAAACAAGCCGCATCTGTGTCACATGGTTTCCAACAACCACTCAATGTAATATCTCCTCAAGGTTGGCTATGGGGTGGTGTGACCGGTGCAACTGCACCTGGCACTACGCTCAGTGAGGTGCCATTTGTGCTCATGAATCAGCACCATGTGCATAGCCCAAAAGCTTACAGTGGGCACTGTTGTCCCTATTTCTCTTTCACGACTAGTGTCCTTGTGGAAATAAAAGAAGGACACCTTGTGCAACATCCCTGGAGCTACTGTCCCGGCTTGAATCCGGCTCACCCCTGGACGCATGTCCAGCAAGGTGTCTGGGCAGGGTGGCTCCGGCAGTAAACAGCTTGCTGAACCCCCTGCTCAACTTGTCTCTGAGCTCCGGAGTGGTGCCTCGGGATTGGAAACACGCACTTATTCTGCCGCTGATCAAAAAGCCTCAGTTAGATCCTTTGCTGCTGGCTAACTATAGACCGATTTCCCTCCTCCCTGCTCTGGCGAAGGTGGTTGAGAAGCATGTTCAACACACACTTACCACCTTTATTGAGAATAACAACATTCTCCATGTCTCTCAATCTGGTTTCCGTGCGAACTATAGCACGGAGACGGCCCTCGTGGAGGTGACCGACGCCATCAGGGAGACGCTCGATCTAGGGGGTAAGGCTATGTTAGTCTTGTTGGACTTGTCGGCGGCTTTCGACACCGTCCCTCATGCTGGTCTCCTTTTAAGACTCAGGGAGATCGGTCTGCGGGGGACGGTGTTGGATTGGTTTCAATCCTTTTTATCGGGCCGCCGACAGGTGATCTGGGCTCCTCCGTTCTCCGCTGAAATGCCATCGCTAGAGCTTGGGGTTCCACAAGGGTCCATTCTGAGCCCCACCATATTTAATATCTACATGGCCCCTCTGGCGGTGGTAGCGGAGGCTTATGGGGCCCGGGTCATCTCATACGCTGATGACACCCAGCTTCTGTTCACATGCAGCAAAGGAGAGGCTTTTGACGGCGACAGGATTAAAGACTGTCTGAGTGCAGTCTCTGCGTGGTTTCAGCGGCACAGCCTGAAATGCAACTCGGATAAGTCTGAGCTGCTTTTCTTTGGCTGTGCCCCTGACCCGGGCTGGAAGTCCTGGTGGCCCCAGGATATGTTCCCCCCTGAGAAATCATCTTCCCAAGTGAAAAATCTGGGAGTGGTGTTTGATGATGATCTCTCCTTCCACCCCCACATTATGGGGATATCCGGGAAATGTTTTGGCATCCTCAAGATGTTGAGGAAGTTTCTTCCTTTGCTCTCCCTACAATACCGGAAGACAGTAGTCCAGGCGCTAGTGGGATCTAGGTTAGATTACGCTAATGCGCTTTTTGCGGGTCTGCCTAGGTATCTCCTAGCCAGACTGCAAATTGTCCAAAATTCGGCGGCCAGAGCCATCTTCAGCCTGCCTAGGAGAGCCAGCGCCCAACTGCTTCTGAATAGGTTGCATTGGTTGCCTATTTCTAAAAGAATCAGGTTTAAAATTCTTACGCTGGCCTTCAAAGCCCTTCATTCTATCGGTCCTAATTACATTAGAAAGCGGATCGCTTTCTATGTGCCGCGGAGGGTGTTGCGATCTGCCGATTTGGCTAAATTGGAGGTGCCCACGGCCAAACGTGTCCGGATGGGAGAACGGTTCTTTCAATTTGTGGCAGCTCGCTGTTGGAACGAGCTCCCTCTCTCCCTACGCAAAGCCAAGAGTCTCCTGGCTTTTAGGAAAGAGCTGAAGACCATGCTCTTTTCCGCATAATCACTGCGACTGTGGTGCTGCTGCCTTTGTGTTTTCAGGTTTCAGGTCTCTTTGCCAAAGCGCCGGGACACTCCTTTGGGTAGCCGTGCGCTCTAAAAGTACGGCCTTAACATAACATAACATAACATGTTCATGCCATCATGGATTACGTGGCCTTACTACCAGCCTGTGCGGACACTGCCTTGTGTTCTCAGAACACTTGCTTAATTGGAAAAAAAGTTGTGTACCTTTCCATGGGTTAGCCTTGGGTGTTAGCGGGCACGGCAGCGCAGATCGCACAGGTCGATGCTGAAGACGGGAAAGAACTATATTTCCTGTGAGCCCCGGCACGCAGCACATGCAGGACGCTGCGTGGACTCCGCGATCCATGTGATGCAGAAGTCCTGAAATGGCGAGGATGGGGAAAGAACGCTGCCGATTATTCTTCAGTGATAGACCCTCCGGTGGCTGTTTCCTTGAGTTATTGGTCTGGTAAGGATGCCGAGTGCACCACTCTATGTTATTCCGTTCTACCTGGATTGCTGTTCCTTTGTCCTACCATCTCTGATCACAGTGGATCCCTCGTTGGGAGTTCTTGGTATTTCACGCTGTAAGTACTTGAGAGTGTACTTCTTGGGTTCTACGGTTGCTCTCTCTGGAGTTCATAGATGCGCTGTATGTACATTTGAATTCCTGATTTCCTGGGATGATTCAAAACAGAGCTTATTCTGGGAAGCTTTTTCTTATGTTATATGATATTCTCCTTTCCCTGCACTGGCAAACTCTTCCCTGATTTCATACAGAGTTCATGGGAGGGAAAGTTTATCTAAGATATGCAAAACTAGGGAGTGCCTTAGCAGACATTTATCGTTTGAAGAGGTTTAACAGCTTGTAGGAGTGACATAACTCTACAGGTGTTGTTCAGGTATTCTATTGGATTACTTTAGTACTGTTTTGATGAATCAATCTACTTCATAGAACTTTTGACATTATATGGCTCTACTTTCATTTGGCTTGCTGTTTTCTTTATTCCTCCATAGGGGTGTCACAAGATATATATCTTCTTGGCATTGGTGTGTTCCTCGCTTTCTCAGGTTTACACATAGTGAAAGGTATAATGTTTTCTGATGACTTCATTATAACAGGATTGTTACCAATGTATCATTATGTTAGTTCAGCATTGTGAATGATTAGAGGATACACGCTCAACACCCCCGATAGCAGGACATCGTTATTTTCCTTTACAGGTTAGTGGAAGTATGGGTTCTAAGGTGCAGTAGGATCGAGGTAGAATAGGCAGAAGCGATCCTAATATTTTTCTTCTTTGTGTCTTTCCACAGGTCTCCCTCCCTGCTGTCCCCATCCTTTCCTTCCCCCGCTTAACCACCCTTTAGTCTGTGTATGGTTATTATCCAGACTTGGGGATGTTGAGAGGTGGACCCCCTAGAGCATTGATTCGATCCTGACGATACGTTCAGGCACAGGACAGAATTATCGGCCCAAGAATAGATTTATCCTCCCGGTCGAGTTGATTTTATGATGGCCACGTTAGAGGATGTAATGGCAGCTCTTGCATTAGTTCAGGTAGAACTTACAGCATCACGTAATGAAACTGCTGCACTTCCAGCAACAGTAGACAGAATGCAACGCAATCCATTTGACTTTGGCAATCCCATACAACCCGGAACTAGCTCCATGGTAGTGGAAATTCCAACTCCTACACCTCTAGCCCCACCAGAGAAATTTATGGGGGACATTCACAAAGTTCAGGTGTTTCTATCCCAGATTTTATTATACTTTAATTGCAAGCCCAAACTGTTTTCCACCAATCAGGCCAGAGTTTCTTTTCTAATTTCATATCTAGGCGGTGATACAGCTCAATGGGCAGTCCCTTTGGTGAGAAGAAATGATCCGATGTTGCATGATTGGGACACCTTTAAGGAGGAGTTTGAAAAAACATTTGATCACAGAGCAGACACCTTTTCAGCTGATAAGGATCTCTTAAGTTATTTAAACACCTTCCGAAGATTGGTCGCTGAAACTCAATGGCCTGAAAGTAAACAATCAGCGATCTTCTATCAAGGCCTCTGAGATGAATTAAATGATGTGAATGCACAAGTAGACAATCGGCCTCAGACAGAATTAGCGCTAATTGAACTAACCATGGTATTGGATCATCGCTTAAGGGAATGCAGAGGAAATGATAAGAAGACAGAAAGATACCCTGTTCGTTTTGATAGATCGAGATCCCTGGAACCCAGTACATCTTCTCCGGAACCTATGGAGATCGGATCAATCCGTGCATCATTGACTGTGGACAAAAGAGACCATAGGAGAAAAAATAGATTATGTTTATACTGCGGGAAGAAGGGCCACTATCTGAGGGAATGACCAATAAAACCCAAATTTAATCGTACATGCCTGAATGCTGCCATGGTGAATACTTCTAAGTCATTTTCGGAAAACTCATGAGCTCGAATTCTGGAGAAGGGGAGTCTTCGAGTGTATTGAGTATCCCTTCACTCAAAAAAGAACATAGGGGGATGAAGGAACATTTTTTCATATCTATTGTACTGCACGTTAATCAAGAAGCGTGTACTACACAAGCAATGGTGGACTCTGGGGCTACCGGTTGTTTTATGGATTCTACTGAAGCTCAACGTTTAGGGGTGCAATTGGTTACCAAACTAATCCCAGAGGTGGTGTTTGCAGTAGACGGCAGACAATTGGAATCCGGTCCCATCTGCCAAGCCACCGAACCCTGTATTGAAGAGTGCGTACAAGGACATCAAGAACTCCTATTGTTTAACATAATCCAAACCCCATCTTATGGAGTTATATTGGGATTACCTTGGCTATCCACCCAAAACCTAGATATCGATTGACACAGAAAACCATGAAATTGAATTCCAAATATCATCAGGAATCTTGCTGGAAACCTCTTGCTTCTATTAGTGAACAACCTCTTCACATTGCCACTGCTGCGGAAAAAGAAACTGAATTGTCTCCCTGTTATCAACAGTTTTATGATGTATTCGATGATCTGAAGGCAGAAGAACTGCCTCCCCTCAGGCCCTATGATTGTAGGATCGATTTGAAGTCAGGTTCAGTGGTACCTTGTGGCAGAGTTTACGCCTTTATTTTTTATTCCCAAAGCTAATGGAGAGCTAAGAACTTGCATAGACTTTCGTGCATTAAATAACATCACTATACGCAATCAATATCCACTACCGCTTATTTCGGTTCTCTTGGAGAAAGTAAAGGGAGCTGTGATTTTCACTAAACTTGACCGTCGTGCGTCACTTTGTAAACCCCTGCGCTCCATTAAACCTGCGCCAGGTATAATGTATGCAGGGGGGTGTTCCCACGTAAGAAAGGGTCGTAGAAGTGATGCAGTGAAATCTACCAGATTTCACTGCGCCACTTTTAGGACTCAAATGCTTCAAAATCTTACACCTGCCTCACAGCAGGCGTAAGACTGACACAAGCCCTTTCACATGGGGCCAGTCCCATGTGAAAGGACGCATTGCTGGAGTTGCGTCACTTTTGTGACACACTCCAGCAATGCGTCACTTTCGCGCCATACAGATACATCAGAAATACTGACGTATCTGTAACTCCTTGCGACATGATGCGTCATACTGTAATTATGACGCATCAATCATGTCGCAAGGAGGGCGCACTGAGAAGTGATGCATCGCTGCTTTCACGCAGCGATGCGTCACTTCTCATAAATGAGGCCCATGGAGTTAAGGGAGCTGTGGAGACTACTCAGGTTGTTAATGGCAAGGGAGTGAATAATGTTAATATTTTTCCCCATTTTCTCTTTTATGTGCAGGTTGATTGCATTTATCAATGAAGTGATCACTTTCATCGGTGGGGGGTGCTTGGAAGCTGGCGGTCGAAGGAATGGTATGGTATAATTGCGAAGACTAACGAAGTGCCTGATACTCATAAAGCTCTTTCTGCTTCTCTTTGTGATTGCTTTGGTGGTGTTGGTATAGTGTGATACCTTTGCATCAGTGATAAGGTTTGCCATACAGAGGGCAAATTCTCAGGCTTTTCTAGAATGGTGTTTTGCTACATATTGTCTTGACTCAGATGGTGCATTAGCTGTGTGAGCTCTATGCTGTTCCAGGGTGCTAATGCCTTGGGTCTTTTCCCAAGTGCAGGATGCTACTTTAGTGCAGAGGATGTGGTGTGACTAGTAAATGCATATTTAACAATGTTATATATCTACTACATTTCATGTAAGGGGTTTTTCACACTATTCTGTGGTGCATCAAGTTGTGAGCTCTACTTGTGAATTTGACATTTCTGTTCTGCACAGTTCACAGTGCAGGCAGTAGCACTGACTGATATCAAAGATCTACGAACACAAAGATCTCCCTTGACTCAGTCTGAATAACCAAATTAGGTATCAGATTACTCGCCCCTTTCTCCATAATTATGCACACCCATTGCAGAGACCGATCGGCTATACCAATGCTTGTTTTAAATTGGTGTTGGATTTCTTTGGTGTCTTGTCAATTGTTTCTTCAATTGTTTTGGTGCTGTTTGAATGCTTTACACGTGTTCCTTTGTGTAAGCCTTGCTTCTGACATGCACAGTTACCCAGGGTTTAGTTGAAGATTTGACAAACGAACCCGAAAGGTCCTAAAGGGGTGGGTAAGTGTATTACACGGTGAGGTTGCACAACTGTATCATAAAATACACCCCGTTTACTCACAGTTATTATTGTGCTAGCCTCAGTATAGTGTTTTTGTTTTATAAACTTGCCTAGGTCCACTCTCATGTCAGATCGTGTGAGATGGGCCAGATTCCCAAAGTTGTACCTGAATTGGTTGTTGAGCCAAACCGTTTCATTAATCTTTGTTAAGAAGTGAACTTTGTGATCACGGGATCAAAGGCAAACTACCAGGATCCAATTTAAGCAGCATTTGTAGGAATAAAGATATCTACAGAATTTGTAGGGAACCAGGAAAGACGATTGTTGGGCATTTTATTCAAAATAACTTCAATGTATTATCCATTGTCAGCTAATTTAAACCCTTATTGTCTGATCAAGAACTTGTTTTCTTTTTGTAAACAAGTAAGAGTAGGCATGCCATAAGAAAGTCTGTCACTGTTTACTGATATAAACAAAGGTCAATTCTGTTTTAATTTACCCTAAGTGAGAAGGACTCAGTACGGTCATATTGACACTGGCTCTGTACTGCATGCACTCCTTCAAGTGATGTGCCTTTTCACACAGCCCCCCCCCCACTGCCACATCTCTTTCAACTAGAGAACATTGGACTAGTCCAGATAGCGTCGGTGGCTAAGATGATTCTGACTCACAATTTCGGTGTATAAACAGAAGATGGAATCAGGTGAGCAGAGCATCACCGAAAGAGGTGTGAGCCTGGGAATTCATGTGCAGGACATGAACAACATACGGATCTACAATGCAAGCTTCCTCCACATCCAGAACAGGTACAACACAGGTTCATGCAGCAGTAAAGTTTCTTTCAAATACAAAAAGTCTTTATCTTAGGTAATAGCAGGATTCACTTCCTTCTCACAGATATTGGGTATAGCACATGGAGAAACGGTGTAAGCTTTAATCACAAATGGAACAGATGTGGTACAGTTAGCAGGAACACATACAGAACAAGAGAAGCTTTCTCAGAATACAGAATGAACAGCACCAATTCAATCTTCACACACATAGATACAACATTTATAGCACCGACAGCAGCAAATCAAGGAGGTGATTTCTATTGATGTGGCTGACAGATCTGCTTTTAACTTGGGTCCTGATTTCTTGGGTTCACACCCTGCCAAAAAAGATAAAGGACCACAGAATGTTTAGCATGCAGTAAAGACACAGGAAAAGTTAAAACTATAACTTCAGCTCTCAAAAATTGCAGTAAAGGTGGGCTTGGCAGTGACACCGCTATCATCTGTGCTCAAATACCCAATTTGGCTAACCTAATTTTGTAAAATGTTTGCCTCTGCTATTTCAAGGCTCAAAAGTTTCAAGCATAACAATTTGGAACTGTCTAAAACAGTATCCTGGAGAATGTTAGACCTTCCAAGGATGTTTCTACTTCAACCTCATTTGATTCTCAAGATAATGGCTCTCGTCTTAATGTTCAAATGGATTCAAACTTTAACTCTCTCAATAGGATACCCTTTATTAGAATTGGTTCTCCTAGTTCTCTTCCTTTCCTTCAGCCAGCCAGGCATTTTATTCTTAAAGCTCACAGCTGTGACCCAAAAGGGAGATCACTCTTCAACTCTCTCCTGAGGTTACCCCATATATTGTTATACTCTTGGGAGAACCCCAGTAAAGGACTTTACAGAGTGAAAGCCAAGAGAAACATTTGATAAAGGTGTCACACTGGCATAAGGAAAGACTTGGAGTTACTAGCTCACTGCATGATATGATTAACATGGTACACCTGTGGTTCGGTAACATGCCTAAGGTTGATAATAATGCCTGCATTGTACTGAACTTTAGGGATGCAAGCATTGTTTGTAACCCTTTTTGTAGGTTTAAATCTCCTTTTCTGGAAGGCGGATTTGTAGAGTGCTGCTTGTCACCCGTGTGGGTATCCAGGCGCTGAGTAGGTGGTTGTAAGCAAGTGGTGAGGCTGGGCCTGAGTACAGGCAGTCTCCATGGTCCCACAAGAAGACTCATTGAAAAGCCAGGTATTAAACTTCTTTCGGAATTCAAGAAGTAAGTAGGAGGCCCTGATGTTTTTGGGGAGGTTCTCCCAAGATTTGGATTCATTGTAGGCGAGTGATCGACCTCCCATTCTGCTTCACTGGATGCGGGGTGTGTGTGTGAATGAGTGTGATGCTAAGAGAAGTTGTCTGGTGTGTTAGTGAAAGTGAAGCCAGTAATTTAGGTATGCAGGTCCTGTTTTGTGCAGTGACTTGAACGCATGTGCAAGAGGTTTAAACTAGCAGTGCTTCTGGATGGGAAGCCAGTGGAACTCTCTGAAGAGTGTGGTGGCATGAGTTTGGCATGGGAGGTTGAAGACAAGTCAATGGCAGCATTTTGAATAGTTTGAAGTCTGTGAAGTAGATGGGTTTGGATGCTGGCATAGAGTGCGTTGCCATTGTCCAATCTGTTTTTGATTATGGCCTGTGTGATGGTACGTCTGCTGCCCAAGGCGAGCCACTTGGAGATTTTGCGTAACATGCAGAGGTGACTGGACACTCTAGAATAGAGGCGCTACTACTGAAGTACTTTTATAGACCCTATAGTTGCACCTCCCATGATATTCCTGTTATTTCATGTTTGGGAAACTGTACATGCAATTCACTGTCCCTCTCCAACAAATACGCTCCATTGTAAATGGTGGATGACTTAGATCAACATCCTACCAACATCTCAAAATGTCTTTTTGTGACTTTAGATACTTCTGGTCTTGCTTATTCTTATGTCTTGCAGCTGTCCCAACACATTTCCGAACTTGCAGCCTCTATTGACAGCTCTGGTCAGAGACATTTGCTTAAATATCCTTTTGATTTCTGCAGGCTATTAGTGCTGTTCTGATACCACTTCTTTATTCCTGACACCAGAGGGGCCCTCGCTGCCATATATCAACAAATTCGCTTCTTGTAATGTTGTTGAGCTGAGTGCTAAAATATTCAATAGGGACTGGTTGGATTTTATCAATTGGCTTGACCTAATCTCTCTCAAAGAAACCTGGGTTATGCTACCTTACCATATCAATGGTTACATGGCTTTCCAAACCCCTGCAGTCTCAGTAAACTCTGGTAGAGCCATGGGTGAATTACTTATCCTGGTTTCAGTTTCTCTTTCTGTGAAAACTGTTAGGTCCTTTTTAGATCATCGCTACATCCCACATTTTTGATTAAGTGTAAATCTTGTGAGTTTCCGCTAATTAACTTTGATAATACCAACTTTGACCCAAACAACAATGATATTATTATAGCATTGAGGGAGGTGATTGACAGATGGACCCTCAGTAACTTTGGTTTGGTGCATATTGTAAAGTTGTGGGATTTCCATATGCATCTGTGCCATCGCTGAAACGCCCCTCACATGGGGGCATATTATCAAGGGCATTATTGCCGCTTTAGCAGCACTTTTTGCCGCTAAAGCGGCAATAATCTTATCGCCCTATTAACAAGGCAGCGCTAAAATGCATCAGCGCATGTTAGCAGCCAATTTTTTAACACTACGCATCTTAGCGATATACATTGCTAATGAGATGCAAAGTAGGCGTTCCCTAACTAAACTACATAAACAATATTGCCATCTGTCCTTTGCGGTATTTACAAGCCCGCCCAGGACACCCATAGCGATATTAAAAGCTGTGCTAACAGTGTTTATTGACGGTTATTAACGTCTGTATGAATCCTGACTAACCTATATTTGACATGGGAGGTGGATTGAATGCCTAAATTCACTTATCCCTATCACTAAGGATTCCTTTATCGCACCAGGATTATCGCTGGATTCCCAGCGATAATCCTGCATTTCGCAGCTATAGCTGGAGTTTAAAAAAAGCGCGCTAAGTGCGCTCTGCGATATTTATCGCAGTTCGTTGCTGATATGCCCCTAAATGTTTTGGAGATTTTCATATATTTTTTTTTAAAACACATTTTATTAGTCTGCACAAATATAAATGCAAAGCCCCGATAACCGGGGTCTTTTGCACACAGCAATGGAACGAGCACAGCAGTGTCAGACATTTTCATAAAATACAAACCCCCCCCACCCCTCAGGTTGCGCTGCTATCATATACCAGGTCAATTAGAACAATAAGATAAACAATGAGTACATGCCAGAATCATCAGAGCACTACTAACATACTCCAGCACTCCCTTATAGTTAAAATGTCAGAGTGGAGTCACTTTCCGGGGGGGTTCAGGTCCAGCCCCCTGTAGTCCGCCCACCTTTTCCAAATCCGAAAGTGCTTACGGGGGAATCCCCTGGCCAGAAAAATAGGCTGCTCCAGCCCAATACAGAAGTTTTGTTTTGTTTTGTTTTGCAGAGTTTTATATAGCACGAACTAGACCCAAACCAAATCAGGTATCAGCGCGCTATACATAGCACCAGTTACGTTACATGAGGACACACATTCATTTTAGGCACGGGGAGATTAAGTGATTTGCCCAGAATCACAGGAGGAGAAGTCCATGCCGTTCTTCCAAGCGGCCAGGGGCGGGGCCGGGGCTCCTTCCAAGCTCTAGCTATGTCACGTTTAGCCAAGGTCAACCCAAGCAACAACAGGTGGCATTTGTACCGATTGCCTCCAACCCCCTCCGTAACATGTAATAAGGCCAATTTCGGTTCTACAGGCAGTTCCCACGCCAGTACCTCAGATAGACATCGAAAGACCCCGGTCCAGAACCTATGCAGCGCCCCAGCAATCCCATGTTGTGTGCAGAAGTGTGCCTACCTCTGAGCCACATCGCAAGCAATCAGGAGACCCTATCATACCTGCCTTCCACAGGCGCTCCCTGGTGAAGTATGTGCGGTGGAGGTATTTAAATTGGATAAGCCTCAGATGTGTGGAAATCGCCACCCCCCTGTGACTCGCCAGGGCCTCCATCCAGTCTTCCTCCTCTAATTCCCCAACATCCCCCACCCACGCCTTCTGCAACTTCTGTAGGTCAGGGGAACAATGACGCACCAGGGACTGGTATATACAGGACAGTTTTTTGTCTGGCAGTTCCCCCATAAACAGCTGGGCTTCGAGTGGGCTAAAGTCTGGAAGGGTGTCTCTGCCCGTCAGGTAAGGTGTCAGTGCATGTCAAAGTTGGAGAAAACGAAAGAATTGAGAACGGGGCATCCCAAAGTCATTCTGCAGATCTTGGAACGACTTCAGGGTATCGCCCAACATCACGTCTCCCAGAGAGGAGACACCTATTGCATCCCACCCGTCTAAACCTTTGAGGGTCACCAATTGGGGCAAGCGACCATTGTGCCAAAGAGGGGTCTCCCTAGTGAGAACGTTCCACCATCCCATCCTGCGCAGCACTTGCCGCCAGATGGAGAAGACCACTTGCGTGGCGGACCGAAGACTCTGCCGAAGCGGTGCCGAGTACAGTAGGGCATGGATGGACGACTAGCCCATCAGGTAGCGCTCAACAGCGTATGCTGGATCCCCCCTTTCCCCGTACCACCTGTCATTGAGGACCAAAAGATGCGCGGCTTGGTAGTACGAGAGTATATCAGATGTAGCGAGGCCCCCCACGTATGTGGACCGAAAGCATGTCCGCAGCGCAACCCTGGCGGTCCCACCCTCCCACAGGAACCCGCCCAGTGCCGAATTAACTTGTTGAAACCAGCGAGGCGTAATAGGGTAGGGATGGTTCTGTAGTTGATACACAAGTCGTGGGAGCACCACCATTTTGAATATGGCCGACCTCCCAAAAATGGACAGTGGCATGCGACCCCACACCTTCAGATCCTCCCGCGTGCGATCCCAAATCGGGGTAAGGTGACGAGCGCGGGAGACGCCTGCGTCTTCGGACAGAAAGACTCCCAGGTATTTCTGTCCCCCGGAAGCCAACTGTAAGCCAGATGCCCAGTCACGCACCGATCGCCAGTCGCCCAGCACCCACAAGGTGGATTTACCCAGGTTCACATAGAGTCCGGAGGACTCCCCGAAAATCTGCAGGATGCGCAGTAGCCGTGGCCCGACCAATCAAGATCCGTAAGGAAGAACAATACGTCGTCAGCGTATAGTGCTATTTTGTCCGTAAGACCGGGGGACCAGCGAAAGCCCTTGAGCTGGGCGTCTATGCGCATCCACGCGGCTAAAGGCTCCATGGCCAGCACGAATAGGTATGGGGAGAGGGGACACCCCTGTTGCGTACCCCTCTGAACCGGAGAGGGCCGAGACACAGCCCCCCAACGCGCACGGAGACCATGAGACCGGTGTACAACAGCTGCACGTAGGCCAGAAAGCGAGGGCCTATGTTAAGGCGGCGTAGCAGGGCAAACAGGTAGGTCCAACTTAGGAAATCAAAAGCACGGTCCATGTCCACCAGGAACAAGGCAGCCCGCTCATCCAGACTCCTCAAGGCCGAGACCGCCACCTGGACACGCCTGATGTTGTGTCGGCTGGCCCTCCGGGGCATGAAGCCCGCCTGGTCAGGGTGGACCAGGTCCGTAATGTAGGGCTTAAGCCTGTTGGCTAGGGCTTTGGCCATGATCTTGGCCTCCGTATTGATCAGCGATATCGGGCGGTAGGACGTGTGGTCCTCCGGAGGTCGTCCCGGCTTCAGAAAAACCACCACCTCGGCGTGCCTCCAATCCGGTGGGAGCATCCCACTTTCCCGCGCCTCCTCAATCACCGGGCGCAGGTGGGGGCCCAGCTGAACATGAAATCGTTTAAATATTTCGCAGGGGAACCCGTTGGGGCCCGCCGCCTTACCTGGGTTGAGCTCGCCTAGAGCAGAGCCCAGCTCCACATCCATGAAAGGCCCATCTAACAGGTCTCGAACCTCATCGTAGACCAACTGCGGGGGGGAGATCGTCGATGAACCGATGAACAGTCTCGGCCGGTAGGCACTCCAGAGGCGCGTACAGTCCCTCATAATACACTGCAAAGCTCTCCGCAATAGCAGACGGCTCTGAGATCGGTGAACCCGCCGAGTCCAACAACTGGGGCAGGGGCTGGGCATGAAGGGTGCCCTGTCACAGGCGGTGTAGCATCTTACAGGATTTGTCCCCCCGTTGGTACACCCGACTACGAGTGGCAAGCCAGGCCTGCCTCGCCTCCTCAAGTAAAACCGCTGTGCACTGTTGCTGGTCCAGGACAAATCTCCGCCCTATCAATCTACCACTCTCTTCCCTACTCCTGCGTTCTAACGTTTCCAGCTCCGCTTCTCGCCGCACCAGATCCCGCCGCCTCTCCGCCCGAGCCGCCACGCACCAGGAGATGTCCACCCCGCGTAGGGTAGGTTTAAGCGCCTCCCAAAGGGTCATCTGGGAGTCCACCGAGTTGTGATTGATAGTCAGGTAACTGTCAATTTCCAGAGACATATGTTCTCTGTAGGCAGCCTGTAACAACTGCCATCCAGACATGCGCCAGCGAACAGGAGCCCGGCCGGGCCAACTCTAAATGTAAGGGCCACCGGCGAGTGATCGGAAAGAGCCCTCGGTAGGATATCCGAAGCCACGATCCTCCGCGCCAGTCCCCTAGGGACAAACAAGTAATCCAGTCTGGAAAACGATCCATGTACTGAGGAGAAATAAGTGTACTCTCGGCTCGCGCCGTGCCCAAACCTCTAGGCATCAGTACAGTCCAATCCCGTGGCGGGGGCCCCGAGCGTGGTGGAGGTCCGTCGTCCCCCTCCGCCACCGATCTAGGCGCAAGTCCATCACGTCATTCCAGTCACCCCCAACCACGGCCAGGGTGTCGGGCATACTACTCCAGAGGGACATAACCTTCTCCAGCAGGGGCCACTCCAGCGGTGGCGGGGCGTATACACTACCAAAGGTCACCCTATCTCCCCCAACCTTCCCTGGACGAAGATGTACCTGCCCTGTGGGTCGGACCAACTCTGTTTGTGTGTAAAGGAGACTCTGCGATGTATGAGAACTGCAACCCCCTGGGAACCCATCGTAAAGCCTGCATGATAAACATGTGTGTACCCAAAACGTTGGACGCAAAGCGCTTTTGTTCCCAGTAGGTGGGTCTCCTGGAGCATCAAGACATCCGCCCCGGCTCTCTTGGCATATCGGAGCACCCCCCCTGCTTCACCTTGTCTGGAACTCCCAACACATTCCAACTCAAGATACGTAGTGTGCCTGGAGCTACCCGCCCCCCACTCTGAACAGGCGACATTTGACGATGGCACTGTATGAGCCACGAAGGCCCCAACGGTCTAGAATGCATACATCCCAATATACGGACAGCAGCAGGTTAAGCGCAACCAACGCCCCCCCCCCTTACCAACTCAACCACCAATTCCCACCACAACACCCCCAACCCCGGACCTCCCAACATGGAAGCACCTGTCGCAGTCGGATCGCGGCCTGGTCCCCAACGGGGAACCGAGAGCCACCCCCTCCAATGGATCCCCTGAACATACCCCATAACTATAACTCCTCAGGGTGTTGTCCACCCATAACGTCCCCCCACCTCGCTCCCATGTGCCCACTAGTACCTCCCATGACGTTAGGATCAGCACCAGCAGAGCCACCTATCCCTAGTACCATACCAGTCAGTGAAAGTAGACAGGATACAAGTCCATCAACATGTAGCAGGATGGGAAGAGTCGCAGCCGGATATTTCCCCCAAGTCCGTTAGGTGCTGCCTCAAGTTCCGTCGACCTGGCTGTCCGGGCCTCCTTTCCCCCCTTCCGACGCACTCCTGGAGGTTGTGCGCTGTTGGGACCTGGAACTCCCATTATTCCTCCGCATAGTCCCCCGAGAAGCCTGCGACTGCTGCCCGCCCTGCGAGGAATCAGGCTCCAGTGCGGGGAGTGTGCACACTCTAATCCGCACTGCTTCGTCCGTCCACTGAAACACCTCCTCCGGGGAATTGAAGAAGTGCGTGCGCGACTGGAATACCACCCGCAATCGGGCCGGATACAGCAAGGCGTATGGGAGTTTCAACTCCCGTAGGCGGGCCTTGGACGCCGTAATGGACTGCCGCTGTTGCTGCACTACACGGGTATAGTCAGGGAAGATCATGACCCGATGATTCTCATAAAGTAACGATTCCTTCTCTCTGGCAATTTTCAGGATAACGTCCCGGTCATGGTAATTCAGGAGTTTAGCGATCACTGGTCGTGGCCGTGCACCCTCCGGTGGTTTCTGGATGAGGGCCCGGTGTTCCCGCTCGATCACAAAGCAGCGGGATAGGGACCCCTTGGGGAGCCAGCCCTCCAGCCACTCCGTCAAAAAGCCATCCATGTTGCCCTTCTCGCAGCCCTCGGGCAAACCCACAAGGCGCAGGTTGTTCCATCTCGCGCGCCCCTCTGCATCCTCCACGCAGAGAGCTAGGCCTTTCTGGACCGACTCCATGATAGCCACCTTGCGCTTCAGGGCATCAACATCATCCTCCACTCCGGAGAGGCGCGTTTTTGCCTCCGTGATGCGGGACACAGCGTTCCTCGGGTCCTGGCGCAGTAGTGTCACATCCGACCCCACAGCACCTATTTTAGCGTCCAGCATATCACGTGATTGTGTTATGGCTGCCATCAGGGCGACGTTGTCCGGCCCGACCTCCTGACGACCTCCTGTTGCTCCCGCACTACCACCGGGGCCTGTGAATTTGTCGATGGGGCCCTGTTTCGGGGGAGCCCCCCCGCCACCTCCTCGAGTCATCAGTGCGGGCCCCCAGCACCGGCCTCCCCAGAAATCGGCTGTGGACACCGTCGTAGAGGGATCGCTGTCATAGCCTGTTGGTCGTGCGCGTCTTACTCCACTGTCCGAGGAGCCCAGGAGCGCCCGGGGCGATGCACAGTTACCCCTTCAGGTTCGCGCCTCGTGGACTGTAGGACTGACCTCAGAGTAGGTGCCCCGCTCTATTTGCCCCCCTGCGGCGGCCCGACCCGACCGCCGAACAGAAGAGGGTTGTCTCAGAGGCCCGGGCTCCGCAATCGCCACTCAATGCGCCACCCATGGGGACCACCACCGGGCTTTCTTCACATGTGCACAGGCGGTATTCCTCCTGGGGCCAGGGACCCCTCCCTGCACCAGCCCCGTGTGTGCACGCCAAGCGAGGAGGGTCAGAGGCTGCCGACGTCATGTGTCCCCCAGCTCCCACCAGGCCGCTGACTGACGATCGCCGATATTCACCACTGCAGCCCAGGTACTGACCCAATTGTCGGTGCGGCCCGAGTTCATAGGTGCGCAGTGCAATTCAGCCCCAAACACGCCACTCCGTCTGTGTGCCCGCTTACTGTGGGCCCGCTGCTGACCATTGCAGCGCGGGGGAGGGGGGAGTCTCGGGCCGATGTCCAGACCTGCCTCCGGGTGTGCGCCAAAATTGAGGTCCTGGCGTCACCCTCAACCGTAGGCCGCTTCGCGGGTCTGCCGCCTGAAGCCCTGCGTGCTGGGCTGGAACCTCTGTCTCCGAGCAGCGCCGGAATCCCTGCCGTGCCGCCTGGCTTCCGCACTGGTCCCGACTGTCTGGGGACCAACGCCTGCGCTGCTGTTGCACTCCGCGGTGCCGCCGGGACCGCGAAACCCCAGGTCCCGGCTTGACTCCCCGATGCAGGCCTCACCACTCGGGATCTCGTTCCGCTGCTCCCTGTGCTCGATCGCGACCCAGAATACTTGTGGGCTCGGCGCTAGTGTCCAGCCCCGGATTCCCTTAGCTGGAGCACTTAGGAGCGAGGGGAAGGCAGGACAAATTATCGGATTATGGCATGGCGGGACTGAGCGTCTCTAAGCTGCGTCCGCCATGATGTCGCGCTAAGCCACCGAGATTTTCATATTGTTGACAATGTTTTCATCAATGATAACCTTTTGTCGGTCTTCTCTGGGTGTACTTCAATAGTTCTAACACTTAGTTTTGGGGAAGAGAAAATAAGGGCATTTTGAAAAATGGGAAGCTTCGGACAAAGTCAGGTATGTTGTTTAATTACATTTCTGGTAATCAAGTGGACTTGTAAATTGTCTGGATAATGCAGCTGAGGCTGATTCTTAGCTCATTTGTTGGACTCACTAAGAAGATTGGCGACCTTCTGACTATCCCTCTGCGACAGTGCACAGTGTCCCTGCTTTGGACATTTGATATTCTCTGTGCTAAACCCCCACCGTGACATTAAGTCTGCTCTGAAACAATTCCTAGAGACATGGAAGAGGTTTGCTTTTGCAGGTTAGCCTAGAAGAGGGTTCACAGAAAAAAGGTCATCAGAGGTGACTTGTGGGAATCATTAACAGCAGTCAGTGGTTACAGAGACAATCAAACTTTTTGGCAAGTTATAAATCGTTTTCGTTTGTTTTATTTTTTACAAATGCCACCCAATCATGGATTGATTTAGTCATCCTGCCTGATACTTGGGTGAGTCAATTTACTGCGGTTTATTCAGGGCACATTCTCAAAATAATGATATGCCACTATAGAGGGGGACACTAGCTAGGACAATCTCAACAGTATTCATTTTAAGCTCTCTGAAGTGGTGTTAGCCTTAAATATATGTCAAAAGGGTAAGGCTCCAGGTCCCGACGTGGTTCCTGTTGATTTATTTAAGGACAACATACCCCTTTGGGCATCCCTTGTCACAAATGTGCTGATAAGTGCAGCAAAATATAAACCACCCTAATCCTGGTCTTAAGAAAGGTAATAGGGAAGACCCAAAGTGCTACCGTCCAATCTCACTAATTGATTCAATAGCAAAGGTGGCTGGGAGAATCCTCCTGGTTCGCCTTGAGCCCTGGGCTTAGAATGGTAGTTTCCTTTCTAACCTACAGTGTGGGTTTCATACGGGCCGTAGCACTATTAAGCAATGTCTAGATCTCTACCTCCTGATCAACAAGTACACCATAGTTAAAGAGGGCCATTTAGGTCTGACTTTTATTGATATAAACTCTGCTTTTGACCATGCTAACCGGTACAATCAGTGGAATATTATGCTAGAATTGGGCATGGATGAGCATATTATCAACTTTTTGAGGCAGTTGCATCTAGAAGTAAAGGCAAGTGTGAGATATGGCCCTAATGGGGAGTCAGCCATTCCTTTTCGACTGAATTGCACATCCTCCAGGGTTACATGCATGCCCCATTTCTTCTTTCACTCTATATTATTGGTTTTGAGATGTTTCTGGCTACTTAAAGGAAAGATGTCCCCCAGGTGTGCTCCCACCCAGTACCATCATTACTTTATGGCAATGAAGTGGTTCTCATGGGCAGGACTCTGTAATGACTAAGTCCAGACGTGGAGAGGATCTTTAGATGTTTATTTGTAGTTTGTTACAAGTCATCCAGCTAAATCCAATACAAGACCAGTACAAGACCCCACCAGGAGCAGCCAGTATGATGCTCAGCCCTTCTCAAATATAAAGATCCCATCCTCGTTGCCAAAAATTGTAGTGACTTAGTCCAGACATGTAGAAGATCTTTAGATGTTTATTTGTAGTTAGTTACAAGTCATCCAGTTAAATCCAATACAAGACCAGTACAAGACCCCACTAGGATCAGCCAATATTTGTGCTCAGCCCTTCTTAACCGACATCTCTGGCTCCCAACATTCTATAATACATAATTCGATGACCATTCCTCTGGCATAGCATGAGATTGCATGCAGAACAACAAAGCCAGGATAACACAGACTCCAATCACCCTACACAGATGATTACATCAATTTTCCTGTTTTATGGCCGACCTTGACTGAACTATTAATGAATCCAAAACTCACATTACAGTCTAAGGCCAGAAGAGAGCCAATATGAGAATTTCGAATGTAAATAGCGGAAAGATGGGGTTGGTCCATTTTCCCCTCATCAGGGGGTCTTGTTTGCATGCAGTTTGAAACCAACTATCTGAGTTCATTCAGCTGAGATGGAGCGGGGTATTGAGGCTTTGTTTACATTCTCTTCGCAATTAGGCTCAAAGTCTTTGAAAGAGTCGATGACTATCTACAAGACCTAGTGTTACTCGATTGCTCTCTACCGGGTGGGTTGTGGAATTTTCAGGACATCCTGGTATACCGAAGGTAGAGAATGGTTTTCTGCGGAGGTTGCTGGCTGTTCATCCTTCTTAACTCTTTTGCTGGTAAGAACATTATGAAGGCAATTCTTTTATTTAAATGTGTCATAGCTAAAGGGACCGCACCGAATGTAAAAAATTTTCCCTAGTGAAATATTTACCAATGATAACTAAGCCTGGCTTGGAACCTTATTTAAATTGGGGATTTAAACCACAGCACAATATTTCCTTATACATTTAAGACTCTGGTTCTTCATTTCTTGATGTTTTTACTGGGCCCAAACCTGACTTTTCCATGTGTCCTCTTTGTTGCTGTTACACTTCCTCGCTCCAGTCCAGAATCCGTTTTATCCTCTTTTGAAAAATGTACACCCCCTTAAGAAAGCCTAAATCGTTCATCAGGACCGCACAGCAGTAGTCAGATTCAATCAAAATCAAAATCGGTCCTTGACATCACCAATTAAGATACACACAGGGGTCAGGCAAGGCTTTGTTTTGGTCCACTGTTATTAACACTACGCTGAATGTTAATAACTTCGGTCAATCTTTGTTTAGGGCCATCGAGGGCATCCCCTGGATGGGGTCGCAAATCATTCCATCACTTATATATGCTGACAATACTGTCCTGATAGCTAGAACAGTGGTGAGACTTCAGTGAATTCTTAATTAATCATGGCCTTCCTTGATATGGACACAAACTATTCTAAATCCCATACAATGGCTATTGGTCACAGGAAGAAATTGCAGAAGAAAATTATTGGAGGGAACCAGGAAGTAACCAGAGTCCCTACCTTCCCATACCTGGGGGTTATGTTTGATGAGAGAGGATCCTGGGCCCCACAAACAAGGGTTAAGAGAAATCTGTTGGCCAGATTAGTAGCCTCAATATTTGACTTTGCATGATGACTGGGGGCTAGATCAATACAGGCAATGGTAAAAGTTTACTAAGCTAAATGTTTAGCTATTCCTAGTTAATTAAGTGACTTTTTGGGTTATAAGGATTGTGGGGAGACACAGAGAGTGGAAGAACGGGGCTGGAATTTATCCCTGAAAGGTTGGCCCTTTCAACTGTAGTTAGATGGCTTAAAATCTGGACAAGCAGGGAATTAGAGTTGAGCCAGGCCATTATCAAAGATTATATTTCCCTGGACGGAGGCCACACCATCTCATGGCTGCATTATATTAAAGCCACATTAGAGAAATTGGGGTGCCCCACCTTATATGGGACACCAGAAAGGATCAACAAAAAAGGCCTGCTGTGGATTAAAAAAAGCAATATATGACAAGAGACAAAACTGATAGAGAAGATAGAGAACTCCAGAAATCTAATGTTGGGATGCACATAATTTTAAAATCAGATTTTTCTGTGGAACCTTACCTGAGATGGTCACCGCTTCCCATTAACATGTTTAGAGAGAACTGCATACACTGGCTTTTAGCAGAACCTCAGGGTCATCATATTGTGGAAGAACCAGGGCCATGCTTATGTGACAACTTTTTGGTCCAAGACTCAATGCAATTTGTTTGGGGGGTGATCACTACAGCATCCTGTGACATTGTTATATCGTACCCTTGCTTAGAGAGTAGGGATTTGGCAAGCAAAACCTGCCCTGATCTATCTTCAAATGTTGCAGCTCCCTCTAGTCTGTTTTATGTGGATAGTTTTTTGTCAGGCGCGCTTAGAAGCAGTAAAAAACACTTGAGTTGCTGAAGCCATTTGAGGTTTAAAAAAATATTTTACTGTATTTTAATCTTTGAAGTTATGTATTTATAAGAGATATGCATTATTATTCTATCAATTGTGTGTTATGTATGTGATGCGTTTTTATGTTTTTTATGTACAGAATAATATCTTTGACTTGAGTTGAACCCACTTTGAGTTTAGTCAGATTCCCTTGAGACTTGAAGAGGGACAGACCTCTCTAGACATTTCTGATTGTGTGGCTACATGCTACACAGTAGGACAGCCCACCTACCCCTGAGTTTTTCAAATAAACTCACAATCATGACTTTCAGGATCTTGTTGAACCTTTCAACTAGACCATTATATTTGGAGTGCTAATGGGTGGTGAACTTATAAGGCACTCCAGGCTCATTCCATATAGCCTTCAAGTATGCAGGTATGATGTTTCTGCCCATTTCAGTTATTACTTCCTTATGAATCCCTACTCTGGTGAAGACATCATGCAGGGCTCTGACCACTGAGGGTGGAGCCCCAATCCTTAGGGGTATTTGCTCAGGGTACCTGGTGGCATTGTCCTCCACCACCACTAGGCGAATCCTATTGCCAGAATCAGGAGGAAAGTCCAAGGTACCAGTAATTTAATCCCTACTCTTCTAAAGTGTATCCCAACCATAGGCAGTATGAAAATATTTGTATACTTTTCTCAGGTCAGACGAAACTTCTGCACTGGAGCATCTTTCATGTGATGTCCTTGCCTCTAGGGCAGAGGTCATCAAACTTTTGGATGCCGAGAACCCCTTGTCAACATTTTGAGGCGTAAGGACCACCTCCTGACAAAAATTTCTAAACCTGTAGGCAGGGCTACTGGAATTATGAGGCAGTTGAGGACCAAATTACGCAACAGGCTTGACTAAATTGTGTGGGAAGAAAATGTAAATGATGTTATGTGATGCCGCGTATTTTGGGATAGCATTGATTCATTATTTAGAAATTAATTTTTTACACACACTAACACTGAGGAAAGATTTCACCCCATCAGTACCTGTTTATAACCAAAGGACAGCAATTACCATCAGAAAGATTTCTAGTCAACCTTTGTGAAGGGCCTTCAACTCCGCAGGAATACATGCTGCCACATTAGAAGCTCACCTGACCCTGGCCAGGAGAAGCAGGGGTCCCTTAAAACCCTGGCGGTTTTGTGCAGAGTTAAGCAGTTTACCCATGCAGTTTTCCTCTCACCCTCTCCCTTCCATCCCTCTCTCCTCTCCCAACCCCGGATCCCTCTCTCACTTTGCAGGCCATTTTCTTTCACACTATTTTACAACTTCTGAAAACTCCCCATTCAACCTCTCACTTCACCTTTAATAACCTCTTGCCATTCTGTCTTTTCACTGCCCTCATCTCTAACAGGCTCTCGTATATATCTCATGGCTTCTCTGGCCCCGTCACCACCCGTTCCCCTCAGCACTTCTCATTCACCTCATCTCAGCAGTCAACTCTTTGTCTATTTGTATCTTACACCTCTCCAGACCCCCCATTCATCTTTCACATGTCCCCTTTGTTCTAACAGAAGCCCTCACCTTTGGCTCACACTCACTTCCAGCGTGTCCACACTTCTCTTCTGCAATTTACATTTCCCCTCATCCCTGACCTCTTCAATCAAATTCTCTCACTCCCTTGCTGTCCCCTCTCATCCTCTCATCTCTCCTCACCAAGCATTCGGGTCGGACCTGTATGCTCCTCTCAGCCTGTGCCACTCTGCTTATTGTTCTCTAATTCAAGAAGGCATGAGTTGTCTGTCATCCTGTTTTGGTGCAGGCCGCGCAGTTATGGGACTTGCACCCTCCTTTGCTTCGCTCCACCAAGAATCGTTTATCCTATAGGAAGATATAAAAACCTTTCTCTATTCTCTGTAGATTAACCCATTTGGTTGGTTCTCCTTCTCCTTCTGTGTGTTTCTCATTTGTCTTCAGGCAGCAGATGGTTGCCCAAGGACATCTTTTGGTAACAGTAGCGCACTACAAATGTAAATAGTAATAATCGGCAGAAGCAGGGGAGCCACTAGACCAGAACTTCTGGGGGGGTAACGATCCCAGCCAGGGCTGACCCTAGCACTGGTTGCACACGGTGCAACAGTCTTTTTTTGGTGCCTCACCCCCGTTTTCATCTTCTCCATGAACTCCCTCACTACCACTCACCAACAATGCACCTCATCTCTCTATAGCACCTTACTGACAAGCATTTCATTTTTTATAGCGCTTCTCCTAGTTTACTCACACTCATTCCTGTGATCTGCATGGTACATATTCTTTGTACAAGGCACATTAACCCTCTACAAGAGTTCCCATGTCTGTGCACGGTGAGCGATGCAACAGTGTGAGAGTAGGGTGAGAGGAGTGACTGCAGGGTGAGTGAGGTGGCCGTATGAATTTGGGTGCAGCTGCAAGTTCAGAATGGGACGAAAAAATGTATGATTACTGCTGGGCTTGTTTGAGTGAGTTGTATGTTCAGCAGTGAGGGGTACAGGCGAGTGAAGTGTCACATGAGTGCAGGATAAGTAGTGTGCTTGTGTGACTGCAGGGTGATGTATAGGGTGAACAGCGCAAGTGCATTGTGAGTGCAGAGTAATCACTGTGAGTGCAGGGTGAGCAGGTGAATGGTGTGAGCGCATGGTGATCAGTGTGAGTGCATTGTGATCGCTATGAGTGCAGGGTGAGGGTGAAAGTGAAGGGCGTGAATGAGGAGTGAGTAGTATGAATGCAAGGTGCGTTCCCAGACACTTGAAGTAACTCAGCATGTTATTGACGGCTGCGTAGGGTTTAAGATCTAAGTTAAACTATTGCTATTATGGCATTAATCGGGGATCGAGGGTGGAGGAAATAAATAATGTGCTGATCCTGCAACAAACCTCCAGTCCTATGGTTAGGGTTGCCAGCAGATTATTTTGATGGCCCAGTTGGTACAAAAATAAGCACTCGCCTAAAGCTGCATTTTAAGCACTTATATGTGCATACTTCGAACAGCAAATATAAATAGAAAGCACTTTTAATTGTGTTCTAGGACTGATTCAATGATCCATGACTGATAATTAAGGAGACCAAAGACAGCAAAGTCACATAATGAATTAATACATACTTTTTTATTTATAAATCTATTTAGTGTCAAGAGGAGGTCTCTGCAGGCTCTTTAAACAACACACACAGGCATTTTACTTTCGGCAACCCTACGTTATATTCGTTTTCATGAAATGCATTCTCACACTTCAGCAGCAAATGTAAAATACACATATAAGGAATAGGCAGGGTGGGACACAGGGGGTACTGGAATCAGGAAAAAAACACTAAGCCTCTGTAACCAGTTTAGAAAAGCATGTAAATATGTAAATGGTCTTGAAAGACCCGTGAAAAAACTCTGACGGGCGTGTAGGAGATAACACTCCAGACACTGCCCTGCTGAGGCCCCAGCACTGCAGCATTCAGGGCTGAGGCACAGGGCGGGGGAAGAGGGTGGCTGAAGCCCTTGGGCTTGAGCAGAAGTGTGACTGGGAATGCTCGACCCCCTTTGCATCGCTCCACAGCCCCCCTGGGGGGTCGCGCCCCACAGTTTGAAGACCCCTGCTCTAGGGTCAAGAGCCTATACTTCCCAGCTACCGGAATCAGCTCCAAGAATAAGAATCCCCAGTATTGCGTGCCCTACTTCCTCATCTTCAATGCTCTTTCAAAGGAGGCAAATCGCTTGTCTATGTCACCCCCACCAAAAAGGTAGACACAAATCCCTTGAAAGGAGATGGTTGTATGACCCCCATGCACTGCAGATATCTCCTCACCTTCATTGCCAGCATTGTTAGTGGGCCGTCTTTTCCCCCAAGGACATTTTCCTCTGTGCAAAAGTTAAATTATTGTCATCTAGGGCTATCAGAGCCAGATGGACCTCTAACTACCTTTGTCAGAGGAGTATCTCTGTTCTTTTGGGGCTTGCTCCTATCACTTTCTGCCCTATGAAGTACTCTCAGCAGAGTATTTTGGACAAGTTGTCATCCAATTCACCACTCTTAGAAGTGGTCTCTTTCTTCTCCTCTGGAGTTTCCTCTGTGTCAGAGGTCATCTGGGCCAAGCGAGCTCCTTCCCAGGCCTTGGGGCCTTTTCATAATCTTCTCCCTTGGCATTGTGGCCTCATTGCAGTCCATGTCCTTGCACAGGGCTTTCAGTCATTCCAATAAAAAGAGGTGCAAAAATTGGAGTCAAAACTAATTTATAAAAGTCAAACTGACCCAATTTGAGACTTAAATCGAATTAAGAATCAAAAACAACTGATTGTTACTTTCAGTTGTTTTTTTCTTCTTTTTTTTAATCAAAATCCTACCTTAATAGCTGAGTGGTACTACATAACACACATTCTGGATCCCGCTGCTAAACGCCTATTTGAGAAAGTGGTTTATTAGTTGAAGTGGATGGTAGTCCTCTTCAAATAATAATGACACTATTCCTGACTACACCAGTTAGATCTCAAAAATTTAAACCTCAGCCCAACCCTTGGTAAATGTGGCACAGTACATACAGGCTTAACTTGGGAGAAATGTGCAAAGCATTTATCAGTACCAAAAAAGTGAAAAAGTAGAAAGCACAATACAAGAAAAGTCTCATTCCATTTTATAAAAATAGTGAAAATGTAATCAGCAAATAGATATCCAAACAATACAAATTAGATGCAGGGAACCAGAGATGTGATTTATGTTTTAGATATTTCTGGTACCAAAAAGTGCAAAACTCCAACTTCGGGTATCTGCTTGTGTTAGATCAGAGCAAAGCTAATAGTTATTATTTAAACAACATAACGGTGGTATGAATGGTGCTAGGATTCTACGGGTGCCCTCCTTTGTCTTTAAGAGAATGAAGCTCAATACACGCATGTTAATCAGCAAGAGTAGGAATCACTTATGTCACAGGCAGGGCCGGACTGGGAACCAAAACCAGCCCCGGCAAAGTGCTCGACCCCCCCCCCCTTCCGGGGAGGTCTGAGCTCTCTGCCGGGGTCGGTTTTCGGCCGATATTGTTGCAGAGCCGATTTTAAACAGCCCTGTAACAAAAACGGCCCCCAGGGGCCCAAAACCGGCCCCCATCCTTGCTGCGCACCGGGGGATTGCCCGGTGCCTGCAAGCGCCAGTGTGGGCCTGCTCGTTTCTCCGAATAATAAAAGATGTCGAAAAATTAAATGATGAGGCTGCTGTCTTTTAAGACTTTCTTTCTGGTATGTTTCTATTTATAGCTCAGAGGTGTTTTAGATCATGCTCTTTGTGGAGAAACAAAAATGTTATGTTGTCATTGAGATCATCATCTGACATGTAACCCAGTCAGCCTGTGTGTTCCAGTTTCTTTTCCCATTTATGTTCATGCAGTGACCTCACTAGAGAATGGATTGTATAACCGCCGGCCCTCACAGAATTCTGATGTGTGCATTTGAAATTCAAATTTCTCCTGCCCTGAGTTTTTTTTAATCAAAAGTCAATAGATTCACCAAGACTTCGTCCAGCTGCAATCCGATAACGTGAAGCACTCTCCGGCCTCAACCTGCTTCCTTGCCCTGTTGAGGACTTTTGACTTCAGTCCCAGAGGTTCAGTAAGAAGGTAAATTTATCAGCGAGACAAAGATAGTCCCTTTATTCGACTTGTGCTGTATCACACTCTACCTTAACTTTTGACTGTGACTTGGTCTAGCAGGACTAGATCACTGTGGTTGGTGCTTTACGCTTTGTAGTGCTATAACCTATTGGATTTTTGTTGTTTTTGTGTCCTTTTATTTATTACAATTTGCTCTATTTTTCTAAATAGTTTTTTTCGACTGCCCTGTGTTCACTTTATTACTGTTTGAGCACTGCATAAATGCTTTACACAGTTCCTATGAGTTAAGCATTACTGCGTTGTGCCAGGCTACCAGAGGATTAAGTATAGGTTTATTTAGTGACTCTTGTGGTACACCTTGACAAGGTTTGTGTGTATCATTTGACATGGGATCTCACCCCTTAACTAACAATCCAGTTCCTTACACTCCACTTTCCCATTAAAATTTAAGAAAATGTTTTTTAGTACATTTGTTGTTTGTGAATTAAATACAATGGTTCATAATGTGTTTATGGTTTGGAAATGCTATAAGGACATGAGATAAGAAATAGATTTGCTTGTTCCAGTATATAAGGGGATTTTGCTAAGCAGGATGGGTGCAATGAACATTTTATGATAATAATACACAAAGAAGCATATGACTGATAATTAATTGATGGAGAACAATTACAGTTTCTGTAAACACACTACAGCGTTCTGTGTAATAAGGGTTGAAGTGTGTATGTTTAAGGGACTAGGGTTAGAGGCTTAAGTCACTAGAAGAAGAGCCCATTGTGTAATAACAACCAGTGTGGCAGACCAAGTGGACCAACCTCATTTATCTCTGTATAACTGGAGTGGGTCCCTATGAATCTGAAGTATACTCTTCTGACTAGCTATACAACATTTTTATATCCATGAGGCATATTGTCAAGAAACGGCGTTGAAATTATCACCGCTTTAGCGGCAGAAAACTGCCACTAAAGCAGTGATAATGGGCTTGATAATATGCCCTTGTGAATTCCCATAGAAGCCCATGTTCTGGTGTGAACATGGGTTTCTATTGGAATTCTCAAGAGCATATTATCAAGCCCATTACCACCACTTTAGCAGCAGTTTCCTGCCACTAAAGAGGCGATCATTTTAACGCTGTTCTTGATAATATTCCCCCATAAGTTTCTGATGACCTGCAGTTTCCTGTTCACCATGATCATTTGGTGGGTATCAAATCATATGTGTGTGCCTTACGCCATCAAAACTTGGAAGCTACATCTCAGCCTGACACGTGGCAGGTGGTCACTTTCTAATAACAGGATACGGCGGGTCTCTTCGAGTGACATAACTTTTCTCATGCAACAGCAAATTATCGGGAACTATTCAAATGTTATGTAAGGTTCTCTTCACACTTGTGGGGCGCTAGAGGGCACACTAGCAGCATGGCCGCCATTCGGTGAGGCTCCTGCTGCCTGGAACTCTTATCCGGCAATTATCCTTTTAATACTGGGCTCTATAAATATATGATTGATCTGGCTTATGTGTGGGGGTGACTTCCACCCTTGTCGCAAATCCTGTGACGATCCGACGCTGCACTCCGGAGATATGAGAAGTTGAAATACTGACCGGGAACAGCACTGGAGCGGACGGTGCACGGAGGTCGGCAATGGGCAGCAGGAAAGCCTGTGGCTGCCCACGAGGAGGATAGGCCGTACCGTGGGAACCGTTGCCGGCGGGAGATACAGACGGCGCGCCCCACGGTGAGAGGCCATAGCACCCGTGCGGTGGACCCGCAATATCACCTGTGTGCGCCTTTTTGGGAGGTATCGGACATATTTGGCTGTGTGGCTGCGGGGCTGTGTACGCTGCGTCCTGAGGCTGCAGCGCAGAATGGGCGGACGGCCCTGACCTTTTCCCCCCACCCCGGCGTATGCGGAACAACGATGGGCTGCGGAGCCCGGTTCTATACCCGGAGGGCCCCGTAGAAATATCAGCGGCAAGGATTTGGACGGTCTCTGAAGGGGATCGGAAGGTGTTTACGGCGGCTGCAGGCGCAGATTTACCGTGGTACCGGCATTTGGGCGGCTGCTCACAACTTCTGCATGCCTAAATTGAGAGCGCCCGCACCGGTATAGTGTAGGCGAGGGAGCTGGACGGAAATGGCGCCCCAACGCTCGTTGGCCCACGGCGGCCCTGTAAACAGACGGGCATTTTGACAGGGGGTGCTTTTAAACCCTGCGCGACCCTCTCCCAGTGACTGGCTGCGGGGCTACGTTAGTGGATCCCATTGATACTGCCAGCAAGTGGTGGAGCAAGCAATACGCTGCCGAGTGGAAGGCAGGTTGCCCCGGTGGTTAAGCAGCCCAGAGTGCGCTTTCGTTCTCGGAGCCTCGGGGGGTGAGGAAGGCTTGTGCATACATTTCAAATTGGATCTTTTTTGCCTAGCATGTCTGCTGTGCAGATAGGGTGTCACAGTCCTGCGCGATCTGGACTTCCTCCCCTGGTGCACGAGGGCCTGTGGAGCTGGGGTCCCTTGCAACTATCCTGACCTGCCGTTACTACTGGACAGTCTTTCACCTCCCTCGCCCCCTGCCTTGGTGGGTGTGGTATCGCAACATCTGTACTCGCAAGACCCTGCAGGTGTACTAGCTGATCGGAGTGCAGGGTCACTGGCCATATCCTCATCCTGAGAGACCGCCGCATCTGGACTGACCGGCTGGACCTTCGGAATCATGGGGAAGCCTGACACACGCCAGCACAAGCTCAATTTTGACTCTGTGGCAAAAAAGGGCCCAAGCAGACCTCCACTGAACATGACTTGGAGAATGCCGCTAGCTCGAGCAACGGTGAGGCCTCCGCGGAGCTAGATATGAGGCAAATCCTGCAGGAAATGCGGCAAGGCTTTGCGACGGTAGTGGATCGCATGTCCTCCAGAATGGACGCTATTGTACGCAAAGTCGATCAACATGAGGAGCAGTTGAAGGAGACTGAACGGCGAATCTCTGACCATGACGACACCGCGGCTGCTCACACGGCGCAAATAACGAGGATGGATAAGCTGTTGCGCGTAATTGTCGCAAAGAATGAGGATTTGGAAGCCCGCAGCAGGCGCAACAACATCCGCGTGACGGGCATTCCAGAATCCACGAATACTGGGCGCATGGAGGACTATATCGAAAACCTGCTGAAGGACTCCATAGGGTCGGAGGCGTTTTCCGCACAGCTCATTGGTGAAAGGGTGCATCGCTCCCGTGGACCACAGCCAAAGCCGGGAGCCTCCCCGAGACCTATCGTTGCACGCCTCCTGAACTACCGTGATCGAGACGTGGCCCTCCGGGCGGCGCGTACAAAGCAACAGTTGTCCTACAAGGGTGTGTCGTTCTCCATTTTCCCGGACTTCATTCCTATTGTGCAGGAGAAGCGCCGCAAGTTTATCGATGTTAAAAAATAACTGAGGGAGGAGCTTGGCGGGAATCCGAGATGGCCGCGTGAGCACAGCGCTCCCCGGACCCCCGCCGCTCCCGGCTTAATATCCTGCTTTAATCCTGATTTTTTGCGAGGATTCATATAGAGGACGTTGGGCTGATCTACCTGGACCTTTCAGAAACTGATTTGGACATCGGGTGCCTGAATTATGTTCAATTGAACTTTTGGGCTCCGCCCTCGAAGTGCGCCCGGGACTGGGTGAGGTTCGGTGGCCGTCTTGGAGTTGAACAACAACGGCAGGGGGATTGGTCTTGTGGGTCCCCTTCTTCAGTTTCGGTTTCGTTTCTGCCTCAGACTGGGACATCATGGGCGCCATTTCTGGCATGAGGGAATCCATAGGCCAACAGTACGAAACCTTGGCCCACAAACTTGACACTGTGGCAATTGAGGTGAATTTGATTCGAGCCGATCTCTCCAAGACGAACGAAAAGGTGAAGTCGTTGGATATCAAATCATCCAGCCTCACGACGGACGTCTCTGATATTCAGACGGAGATTGGCAATCTCCGTAGGGTGAACGATTTCATGACCCGGCGCTTGGAGGATTTTGAGAACAGGGCACGTCGCTGTAATGTTCGCGTGGTTGGTGTGCCGGAGAATCCAGAACCTCACTCGGTTGATCTCCTGGTTGAAGACCTCATCCAGAACCACCTTTCTCCGTCTGGCCTTAGTAAATTTTTCGCAGTGGAGCGCGCACATCGTGTTCCGGGGGGCCAGGGCAAGCCAGGCGCCCCGCCGAGACCTATTGTTGCAAAGCTTTTCCACTATAGAGATCGGGACGCTATCCTGCAGGCCTCGCGGGTGAAGGGCCCGGTGGCCTTTGAGAATGCCACGGTGAACTTTTATCCGGACTTTTCCCAACAGGTCCAGAAGCAGCGTATGGGATTTCGTGGTGCCAAGAAGCGTCTTAGGGACATGGGGATGCGTTACGCAATGCTCTTTCCGACCAGGCTGCGGGTGGAGTATAATGATCGAACTTTCTTCTTTGATCGGCCAGATGCTGTGAACGACTGGCTAGACTCCCTACCTCATCGACCTCCTGAGACTGAGTCCGAAGCCCACCCGGGCGGTGCCGAGGGTGGCGTAGAGAGCTGAACATTTCATCTTTGACTGATGCCTTGTTTTGTATAACTTCTCCAGGGATGTAAGCCTATGTTCCTCTACCTCACATGTGTTTTGATGTATGATCTTTTCTCGTCATTGGTTTGATCGGGGGGCGGGTGGGACAGAGCCTTTCCTCCTCCGGGGTCTTTGTGTAGAATAGGGGTTCTTGGGCGACAGGCACACTGCAGGTTGGGGTGGCTTTTTAGCTTTTTGCAGGGGTGCAGTGTGGGGGGTGTTTTCTTGTTACCTGAGGGGTGGGGGGTTGGGAAGTTCGTTGTTTGTGTGTTCTGTGTTCAAGGCGACTTTATTCTGTATCTGGACTGCTTTTTATGGTCATGCTCATTGGTGGGGGGTTTGGGCTTTTTCGGGTGGGATGGGGGGTAGCGGGTTGAGATTTGTTTCGTGGAACGTTAATGGTCTGGGAGATCGTATCAAACGGAGTGTGGTGTTGAAATGTATACAACGTTTATCTCCTGACATTGTTTTCCTGCAGGAGACTCATTTGATTGGCAATGTTTGTCATGCAATGAATAGGTGGGGCTATCGCCTCGTAGCGCATTCGGGGTTTACCTCGGGTTCCAGGGGTGTGGGTATCCTTGTCCGGTCTTCCCTCCCCCTGGCTATTGATGATGTTATTCAGGATGACCGGGGGCGGTATGCTGTTCTTGTGGGTCGATATGAAGGCCGTGCCCTTTCCTTATTAACTGTTTATGTGCCCCCCGGCTTGCAGACTTCTACCTTTTCAGATTTGGGCCGTGTCTTGTTGGACCTCCCTGATAGTACTCTCTTTCTGGCTGGTGATTTTAATTCTGTAGTCTCCGGTCTCCACGATCGCCACCCCCCTAGGGATACCCCTGCGGCTCAGCAGTGGTTGGGTGGATTTTTGGATACCTTTGGCCTGGTGGATTCCTGGAGGCTTTTGCATCCTACGCAGCTTCAGTACACCTTTCACTCTGGGGCCCATGGGAGTTTGTCTCGGCTGGATTATTTCCTGATGCCTGCGGCTCAGTCCCCAGCGGTGCGTGAGATTGTGCACCTGCCCAGGGGTATCTCTGACCACTCTCCGCTCTGGCTTCGTTTTGAGGTTGGGGTGGAGGCAGTGGGCCGGGTGGCCCCCATTAATCCGTGGTACCTCACCTCCCCCGAGACCCGCACCCTTTTGCTTAAGTCCTTGGACTCGTATTTTCTGGATAATGAGGGGTCGGTTTCCTCTGCTGTGTCCCTATGGGAGGCCTTTAAGACCGTGATTCGTGGGCAGGCCCTCTCCCTTATTGTTGAGGCTAAGAGAGCGAGAAATAGAGAGGTGGTTGATCTTGAGGGGGAGATTTCTGCATTGGAGGAGGGTTTGGAATCTGGTGTCACGCCTGAGAAGCTCCATGCCCTGGGTCTGAAACAATTTGCTTATAAGTCCATGGTCACAGATGCCGCCAAAGTGATGTTTCGGGAGCAACAGGGCCGTTTGTATGATGTGGGTGACAAAGCGGGTAAATTGCTGGCATGGCTGGATAAGAAGGAGAGAGCTAATCGTGTGGTACCCGTGATTCAGTCTGCGAGTGGTGTGAGTGTAACGGACCCGATTGGAATAGTTGACCGGTTTGCCGATTACTTCTGTGTGGTGTATACCCCTGTGTCTGTGAGGGATGTGGTTGACTCTCGCCTTTTGTTGCGTGATATAGCCCTGCCCATTGTTTCCGATTTAGACCGTGTGGCGTTGGACTCCCCCTTTACGGTAGATGAGATAGCTACTGCCATCCGTTCCCTCCGTTCGGGCAAAGCATTGGGCCCGAACGGGTTGCCAATCGAATTGTACAAGTTGCGTCCCGATAGGGTGGCTCCGTATCTTCGCGCCATGTTTCTGGAGTCCCGGGAACGGGGTATTCTCCCTTATGATCAGAGACTGGCCACAATAGTTGTCATCCCCAAGGAGGGTAAACCACGTGATCTTTGTTCCTCCTATAGGCCCATATCCCTGCTGAATGTTGAACCCAAGGTATTGGCGAAACTCCTGGCATCCCGTCTCTTGACGGTCATTAGTGACTTGGTCCATCCGGATCAATCTGGATTTATCCCGCATCGCAACACAGCTCTGAACCTGCGTCGTCTTCACGGCGCGGTCGCGGGGGCGGGGCTTCTGACGGAGCCGGCCATTTTGGCATCGTTGGATGCTTCCATGGCCTTCGACACGGTGGAGTGGCCTTATCTTTGGGCGGCTCTTGAGAAATTTGGTTTTGGGCCTGAGTTTATTGGTTGGGTCCAGTTACTGTATGCGGAACCTCTGGCGCAAGTAGTGGTGAATGGTAGGGTCTCGGCTCCTTTCACCCTTGGTAGGGGTACCCGTCAGGGATGCCCCTTGTCTCCGTTACTGTTTGCGCTCGCCATGGAACCATTGGCTGCTTGGCTTCGGTGGGAACCTTCCCTCAAGGGGATCCGCTGGTCTCCGGACTTTGAGGACCGCGTTTCGCTTTATGCGGACGACATCCTTTTATATCTCAGCTCCCCGCGTAAATCTCTGTCTGTTCTGTTTGACGTTCTTGCTTCCTTTGGAGCCAATTCGGGCCTTGTTATTAACTGGACCAAGTCCTGTGTATATGTTCTTTCGGGGGTTTTGCCCCCCTTGCCGAGCAGACTTCCTATTCAGGTGGTCCACTCGGGTTTCAAGTATTTAGGGATTTTTATTACGTTGGACCCGACGCTCCGCTTTGAGCGTAATCTCCTCCCACCGTTGCTTAGATTGCGCCTGGATGTGGCCCGTTGGCGTAAGCTTCCTTTGTCTCCTCTGGGCAGGGCGGCTCTGTTTAAAATGATGTCCTTGCCGCGATTCCTTTACGCGCTCCAAAACTCCTATGACGCTATTCCTAAGACCTATTTCCAAGAGATTGAGAGTCTTCAACGGCAATTGATATGGGATGGGCGTCCGCGTATCGCGCTCGCAAAGCTCACCATCCCTTGGTATGACGGGGGCATGGCGCTCCCCGATATCAAGCGATATTACTGGGCTTCCCAGTTGTCTGCCATTAATCACGTGATGTTTTCCCCGGGTCGTAATCCTGCATTCGAGATGGACAGATTCCAGCTCCCGGGTGGGGACTTTACTAGAGCACTTTATTCTCGATCGGCCGGGCGCCATCTTGTGGGCCCATCCAAGATCGCAGTAACTGTATGGCGAGCTGCGAATGTGAGTTTGGGGTGGGAGGATCGCTTGACGTTGGCGACGCCGCTTTATGCCTCGGAACGTTTGGGCGGACTTTGGTCTACCAAGGGTTTCGACCGCTGGGATATGATTGGGATTTGTAAGGTGGGTGATGTGTGCTCGAACGGTTGTGTGAAGTCGTTCCAGGCCCTCCAGGCGGAATATGGTTTGAGTGGTAGAGAATTTTTTCGCTACCTGCAGGTCCGGCACGCCCTCGCCTCAGTTTTGGTTCCTGATGAGGCCCTGCCTGAATCTTCCCCCCTCGAGGACCGTGTCCTTGATGGGCATCTTCCCGATAGTACTATTTCTCTGATTTACAAGAAATTGATCAATAATCGGGCGGACTTATTGGTCCGACTTCGGGAGGCTTGGGTTGGCGATGGGTTGGAACTGGACGACGAGGATTGGCAGTCGGCACTCTCTTCTCCCAAGGAGGTGGCCATTCCTGCCCGTCTCCGTTTGGTTCAACTTAAGATTCTTCATCGAGTTTATGTCACGGGTCCGCGTCTGGTGACGATGGGCTTTTCTTCGGATGGGCTATGTAAGCGTGGTTGTGGTTTGAGTGCGACCTTTTTACATATCCTTTGGGAGTGCCCGGTTGTAGCGGCTTACTGGACTGCTGTGCTTGAGGTGATGACTGCTGTGACTGGTGTTGCCCTGCGGCCGGAGCCACGACGATGTCTGTTGAATGTGTGGGAGCCCACTGACTACTCTGTGGCCCAGACCAGATGGGCTACCCTGGGATACATGATTGCGAAGCGGGATGTTGCGCAACTCTGGGGCGCTTCCAGGCCCCCTGAGGTCTCGAAGTGGGAAGACAACATGGACTGGTCCATGTTTCGTGAGAAGACGGTTTATGTGGCCAGGGGCAGACCCAGGGCGTGGACGAAGGTTTGGGGCCAGTGGAATGATTATCGTGGGGATATTTGCACCCCTCCCCTTGTAGGCACTGCTGAGATTGTCCTATCTCCCTAGACGTGCGTTCCCGGAACCTTCCCATACGGGTTTTTTTCTATATTTCCGGTTCTCCCCGCTGCTCCCCTCCCCCCCTCCCCGACTTGATTGGAGCCTCCGGGCTCTGGGTGTGTTCTCCTGATCGTGGACCGTCCCCTCCGTTCTTTGGGCTGACCTTAATTATCGTGCATTCGCCTTTTAGTGTTTGTTTTTCTTTTGTAAAATAAAAATTCAAGTTGCTTTGTGATATATGTAGAGCAATGCTTTGTGCTCGAGCTGTACCTGACCACGGGTGTACATTTCTATTTCATGCATTGTGCCTTGTTATTAGCGGCCAGCCCGTGAGGTTGTAGGCCCATTCTTGTACTTTTCTATGCTTGCTCCAATAAAGGTTTTTGAAAAAATAAAAAAAATAAAAAAAAAAAATAACTGAGGGCGGCACAGATCGACTATGCACTGTTCTACCCAGCAAGGCTGCGTGTGACACATCAGGGTAAACAACGTTTCTTCCCAAACCCGCAGCTCGCGGAGGACTACCTACGATCGGTGAAGAGGACGCAGCGGGCTTGATCGCACCAGGAGGAGGAGCGGCGGGAGAAGTCCCCTGGCCGAGATGACGAGCACTAGAGGTGTACCTATACAACTACTTCATTGCATTGGATTTTGCTAAGACTCTGGCTGGAGCTCTGTTGACCTGCGGGGAGGTTGGAGTGGCATACCTACTACATGATAAGACGAACTGCGACCTGCCCAGTGGTAACGTATTCCAGGCCCCACTGCCCTCCCTCAGATGGAGCCTGAAGGTTGGTACAGATTCGGAGGCTCGAGGTGAGGGTAGTGTTGATGTTGCCCTCTGGCATAACCCCCTATGGGTATTCCCCACCAGTACTTTCTATTGCATGGGGACTGATTGTTCTAATGATTGGATGTAGGGGAGGGGGGAGGGTAGAGTATGCTGGCAAGTTGGGGGTGCTTCAGTGGAAGGGGGGCGGGGTTGTGCGAACTGGGACACTTACCTGGTATATGTCAAGGTATTTTGTGGATAGACTGATAGAGTTGGTTCTGGATTGTTTGAGGAGGGGTACGGGGGGTGGGGATGTTTACATGGTACATTTGGAATGTATTTTTCTGCGATCAGACTATTTTTATAGCGACTGCGCATTATTGTTGCTGATCAAAAATTGTGCAGAGTTGGGGCTGCCGAGGAGGGGCTTCCTGACACGGTTGGAGTAAGTCGGCCAGTTGGGGGTCGGCCAGTTGGGGGAGTTTTCTTACAGGGGAGGGTAGCTGAGGAAGTTCGACTGACTGTTGTTGCACATATTCATGTATATTTGCTGGCTAAGGGACATAGGTTTGTGGGCACAGGAGTGCGGATTCGTGTGGAGAGAGGACCACTCAGGAATATTTTACAAGCAGATTGTGTAGATTGGCAGTGTGAAGGCGGGTACTGAGCGTGCTGCAAAGATAACAGTCTTGTCCTGGAATATTCGGGGATTCAATGATGCCAGGAAAGGCAGGAATGTGGTGGCATATCTGGAACGACATCAAGTGCAAATTGCATTATTACAGGAAACGCATTTGCGCTTCCGCTCTACCCACACGTTTGCCTGAAAGTGGGCGGATGCGAGAAGCTTTTCGTCGTACTCTGCGTATGCCAGAGGCACGGCAGTGTTAATGAAAAAATCAGTGCAGTTTGTGCAGCTGGGGGAGCTTGTTGACCTAGAGGGGAGATTTGTTTTACTATGGGGCAGGCTTGGCACTGACACAGTCACAATAGTGAATTGCTATGCGCCTAATGTTGATACACCTGAATTCTTCACAAACTTGTGGGGTAAGATATTGGACACGGGTTCGATGCACACTATCTGGATTGGGGACTTTAATGTTGCCATGGTTCCAGGACTGGATAGATCTGATGGCTGTCATCAATATAACAGACATGCTAGGGTTGCATTACAAGGTATAATTAGCGAAGGTGCCTTAATAAATAGCTGGCGTTTTGTGCTGCTGGGCTTCGCGAGGGGACACATTTTACGATGCATGCCGACACCTGGGCTAGACTGGACTATTGCCTCCTGTCTCGTGGACTGGCAATCAACTTGGGCAAGGTTGCTCATTTACCAAGAACATATTCGGACCACTGCCCGGTTATGGTCCAGATTGCTGTCCCTGGTTATGATAAGGCGACGCCCACGTGGCGCATGCAGCCTACGGCGCTCCTGGATGCAGTGTTCAAAACGGAGTTGGGGAGGAGATTGCAGAATTTTTTCCTCGGAACAGGGGGTCAGTTGAGAGCGTAGACACCATCTGGGAGGCGTTTAAAGTGACGATCAGGGGGTACTGTATATCAAAGAGTTTTGGGGTGTTGCGACATATTAGGGGCACTATTACGAAGCTGGAGCGTGAATTGAAGGAGCTAGTGTCAAGAATGACTGGGGAACCGATGGGGCCTATACACAAAGACTTTAGGGACAAGCTCACGCAATACGAGGAGGAGGCGGCCAGGGAGGCCAAGTTCAGAGGCAAATATTGGCAAGCACGGCGATATTGTGAAGGGGAAAGGCCGGGTCGGGCTCTAACAGAAATCACCAGACACCCAAGGGGTAACACACATATATTGGAATTACACACACAGGACTTGTGCCAAGATACAAAGGGAATACTGGAAATGTTTACTGCACATTATGGTAGGTTATACTCTACGCATCGCTCTAGCGAAGTAAGGTTTGAGGAATTTTTAGATGATGTGGCGTTGTGTTGGTTCAGTGACACCCACAGACAGTTTCTTGGCGCTCCGCTCGAAATTGATGAAATTCGGGACGCTATTATGTCCCTCAATAATGGTAAGGCGACGGGGTTGGATGGCCTACTGGCCGAATTTTATAAATGTTATATTGATATAATGGCCCCGGTATTGAAGGAGGTTTTTGAAGAGTCACTGGAGGTGGGTGTCTTGCCCAGGTCAATGAGGGAGGTAGTAATTACGTCTCTTTTGAAGCCAGGGAAAGATCCCACGGAGTGCAATTCGTGTAGACCACTCTCCCTTATAAATTGCGACGCTAAGATATTGGCGAAGGTTCTAGCGACTAGACTTTCGTTGCTTATGACTACAATAGTACTACCTGACCAGGCGGGGTTCGTCCCCGGCAGGTCCACTAATCAAAATTTGCGTACCCTTTTTTCTCTGATTCAAACGATAGCGCCAGAACTACCCGTGGCGGCTATATTTCTTGACGCTACAAAAGCGTTTGATTCGGTTGAATGGAGTTACCTCTTCGCAATTTTAGCCAGAATGGGATTCCCGAAAATATTTATTGCCTGGATACGGCTCCTCTATACTGATCCAGCGGCGAGGGTGCTAATTAATGGTGAGCTTTAAGCTTCAATATCGATATCCAGAGGCACCAGGCAGGGGTGTGCGCTGTCACCATTGCTCTTCGCGATAGCTATAGAACCCCTGGCTTGTCGCATTCGACAGCTACACAAGCAGAGCGCCTATAAATGTTATCAACGGCAGATTGATGTATCGCTCTATGCTGATGACTTGACGTCATATATAGTGGATCTGCAGGCTAATCTTAACCCGCTACTCCTAGAGTTTCTGGTGTTTGGTCGATTGTCTGGCATACAAATTAATTGGAGGAAATCCCAATATTTCCCCCTGACTCCTGCCGTTTCTCATTTCTCTCTGGATTACCCGCTTGAATGGTGTGATTCGGACCTTCGCTATTTAGGTATTCAGGTTTCTGTTGGTAAAAATGATACGATACGACTGAATTATGGCACTGCCATCACTAAACTTAAGGACGATGTTTCACGGTGGATATCATTACCGCTGTCCATGGCCGGTAGGGCCTCGCTGATCAAGATGGTGGTCCTGCCTCGGTTTCTATACCTGTTTCAGAACATCCCATACTACCCGGGTGCCTTCTTCTTTAAATCGTTGCGGTCGGAACTATTGCGGTTATTTTGGGGAGGCAAGCAGCCGAGGGTAGCATGGTCGGTTATTACTCAACCTTATGTCGATGGGGGATTTGATGTCCCTGATTTTCTGATATATTATCTGAGTGCTCAGGCACACTATGCTTATCATTGGTTTGCTCCCACATCATTCATGCCACAATTGGCTGTGGAGGATTGGATAGCCCGACCTCTTCCTCTTAAGGGTATTATTTATGGCCCGACCAGTGTTATAGAAACACCGGCCACTACGGTGACATGCACGATCGATGCATGGCACCGAATTCTTAATAAACTGCCGGTTGCGTTCCTATACGCGCCGAGCATGCCTCTCGTGTATCATCCGGGGCTTTCCCTGTTGCAGGAAGGGGGATTCCACATGTTATGTCATAAACTGAAACTGTATACCTTGGGACAGTTGTTCATGGGTGGCAAGTTTAAAACACGTAATCAGTTTTTTCAGGGACATTCACCTACACCATTAGAACTCTTTTACTACGTTAGGTTACGACAGGGACTGCGAATGATCCTGCTGCGATTCCCGGATGAACCTGACATAGTACTACCTTTACAAGCTATGCTAGTATCTGCAGATGGCCGACATCTGGTTTCGCACCTTTATCGTAGTATTCGCGGGCAGTGTGACGGCGGCGAGAGCAGAGCGCTTCAACACTGGACTGCAGATCTTGGCAGGGAAATAACTGCAGCACAGTGGACATACTGCTGTGGCCTCACGGCTAATATTTTGCCCAGCTGCAGACTAAAAATTATTCATTATAAGTTTCTGCAGAGGATGTACTATACGCCGGAGAAAAAGATGAGGTTCCGATTATCGGACAATGCTAGATGTGAACGCTTCAGATCGGACGCGGCGGGCTTCTTGCATTTAGCGTGGGAATGCCCGGGTGTTTTTGACTACCTGACTCAGGTGCATTTGGCGCTCCAGGAGATGGTTAGCGAGACGATTGATAAAGATCCACTCACTATCCTGTTAGGGTACACTATGCAGATGCTCAAATAAATAAGGAAGTTTATGGATGTTGCATTATTGTTGGCAAAACGCAGAGTGGCATGCAGATGGGGGAGGGGGCGAGCCCCGAAATTTAAAGACTGGTTGAACGATCTGATTTATTGTCAGGATCAGCATACGGTGTATGCAGACACGCAACCGGTAAGCAGTAGGACTAGAGACATATGGGACCCATTGCGAGAATACTTGCTGGGCACTTCGGCTTCCTCGGATGATGGGAGCTTGGAAGATGCGGGAAGTGCCACGGTCGGGTAGGAAGTGTGGCTCTATGCTGCAGAATCTGACTATTACATGTCTCTGTGGTATGTTAGGATGTGTTACCCGAAGAATGAATGGTTATGGTGGCTCCATTGTGCAGACTGTACGGTTGTGGAGTGCCAACACTTTCCACGCTGATATTAGCTAGCACTGCACGGAAATATGATATTTTTCTCTCTCCTTTTTTTGTTGTTTTTATCTCGTTATTGTACCACGATAAGATTATCCTGTCACATGACTGTCCTGATGAACAACGCAATTATGTAGCGATACCTGCCTTATGTGCCAGCGCATCTGTGTAAATACTGGAAAATGTTGCAACTATAGGATTGTGCTTTACAAGAGTACTACAGGGAAGGCCCTCTCCCCCTTTGCTCATGTTATGGTTTGATGTTGGACACATAAAAACTTCAGGGACCTCTGGACTTATATATGCCACGCAATACTAAGTGTACGCAAAATACTAAGGTTTTACCCTGCCAGGCCTCCGGGATGTCGGCAATTGAGCTGTGTATGATATTGATGACGAAAGCGGATTACAGAGAATGGAGCCGGCCCGAGAGGTTGTTGGCACCATGCTGTGTTAAATTGCGCTGGTATAATAAAGGTCTTTGAAATGTTAAAAAAAAAAAAAGGTTCTCTTCACACTTACAAAAGGTTGTTCTGCTGTTGTGAGGTTGGTAAATACTTCCAATGACAAAGCTAACACTATTTCACTATTTCTGTGAGGTGAAGATCAACAGGTTATTGTGAAGATAGTTTCGTTCAAATTTCATAGTTTTTTTCAGCTTGCAGGAAGCAAGTGTTGTGGTGACTTGCAGTTTTGTAGGCTAATAGGAATAGCACCTTAATGTGGTGAGACACAGTGATGTAGTACATATAGTATGTGCAGCTTTAAGGAAAGGTAAGTTTGATTCTGTCATTTACTAAGAGGTAGGCAGCCCATACCCAACCACAAGGCACAAAGTGTATCAACCGTATCGATCACCCCATTACCAGAGGTGGCGGGGTAGGTGCTGCTAATGATATGTTAAGTTTTAAAGACATTTACAGGAGTTGGCTGATGTGTGTTCTTCCGTGGAGGAGAGCTGCATGTCCTGGCATAACAAAAGGAGGTGGCTAAGGGGCGAGGAACAAAGAGTTGCCCAGCACATGTACAGCAGCAAGTAGGAATGCCACTGCAGGGTGCAAAGTGAGGCATGAGAGGAAGCAAATGGTAAAGACCTAAGAGTGTAAATGCCAGTAATTCTCTATATGTGTGCAGTGGAATAAAAGCGCATTAAGATTTAGACATGCTATCGCAGTGAATCCCAGCACTGTGCCTGTATTAATTGGTGACTGTCTGACTAGTCACTATTACGGGGCCCCAGGGAAATTTGCTCCATCTTTTCCCCATTGGGTTTTTCGTGACAAAGGTGATTTTGATTGGGTTAGGAATGTGTTATTGCTCCCTACTTTTCAAGGGAGTAAGGCCTGTTTTAGTGGCAGGAGGTACCAGCATGTGGCATGGCCAGGTGTCTTAGGTTACTGAGGCAATCAGGGATACAGTTTATTAGAGCAGCAGAAGATCTAGGGACATTGGTGATTCATTAGTGGGTAAGGTAGTGATAGTAAGTGGTCTTTATCCACGTGGGATCTGAAGTTGGAAGGTTGCAACCCAATGGCTACCTGATTTCAATAACTACTAACTACCAGCCAGCTAGCCTGTGGCGTACCAGCTCAGTTGCCTGGTATCACCAATTTTACTCAGTTCCTGATGTCTGGAGTTGTTTTGGGGTGTGATTATTGTTGAACGTTTCCTGGGTCGAGGGACAACAGATATCTGGGGTCAAGGATCATCCTTGCATTCCTAGCAGTGAAGAGGGTAATTTGCTCTGAATTTCCCCTGCATCTTCATTGTGAAGCAGTCCCCTTTGTTGAGGTGTGGACTCACCCTGGTCCTGCTGAGTGCCTACCAGTGATCTGATGGATAAGTGATTGAAATAATCAGATACAAGTGTGGTGGGTTATCCTTTCACCAACTAAGCATTTTAACATGTAAATAGCAGGACACATATAGCTGGTAGTGGCCAGTTCAAACCCCACCTTGTGTTTGAGGTTGTTTGTTGCTTTGTCAAGTTAATGCACGGAAGATTCTTGGGTTTTGTTGTGTGTGTGTGTTGTCAGGAGACCAAGTGCTCAGAGGGCCATGGGGGTCGGGGACAATTCCTTTGTCCTATCCCACACAATGACTGTGATCCTCAGACTGAAGCTTTGATTGCCAGTCCCTTACTCTCCGCATCCTTTCAGGCTGTTGGATGGAGCCAGGGATATTGTGTTGCTGGCATCTGGCACCAGAGATTGGAAAGTTGCTTTAACGCAGCTCGAAGAAAGATGTATCTTTAATTCTAATTTGTCTTCTCTGATTACTGCAAATAAAAGTTACTTCAATACTTTGTAATGCATTCATTCCCATTACCGGCAATTGTGTTGCTGCTGTTGATGGCGGTCATGATTGTCAGTCATCCGTCACATCATCCTCTATTGTTCCTGCTTGCAAGGGACTGGACATAGTTTTGCTGTTCTAACTTGGAATGGGTGCAATGGTGTTTATAATCCATCATTTAGACAAGTGTATGGATTGTTCCAGTGCCTGACCTCCCTGCATGTTTGCTTTTGTGGTTTCTTTTTCTTAAACGAGAAGGTTTCAAAACATCTTCGGTGAAAGAAATAATACGATTGCCATTTGTCAAGCTGACATCTGCCATTTCTGTATAGGAGTATTAGGGCTCCTACCTTGTTCCATTTCGACAGGAAACCAATTTTCCTTTCTTGTACTTTAATTTAAAATTCTAATGCTTTCCAAAAGCTGATGGTTTACTTTTTTAAACCAGTAGGACTGAAGCACCTTAAACAATGATTTGTAACAAAAGCTGGGGACTGGGAGCTTTGTCCTGCAAAGATTTACCGAGATGGCAGCCTGAGTCATTCCTGCAAGACAACCCAGCAGATGCATGTGCGGCTGTCTGGAAAGCAGTTTATTATATGGAATGGTCGTGAAACCCCATAAAGATTGCACCTAAACCGCTAAAGGCGATTACACACCATTTTGAAGAAGAAAACTGCTTACCATCATGGTGTTTGTGACTGGGGAACGTGAAGTATTTCTTCTATATTTTATGACTAATTGGTATAAAATAAGCAATCGAAATGGCGACATGTTTGGATTGTGAAAGGCTGACATAACAGTTGAAACGCAGGGCGCACTACTTGTTGGGGGATAAGGTCCCCTTAGATGCTGAGGGTCTTTGGGGCAAAGAACCTCTCCTGTTACCTCCAGCAAGTCCCACACAGTGAGATTGCTGAGAGCTTGTCAGAAGCCCTTCCCCCTTTCTCCACCACCACTCTGCAAGTGCACCCACTGATGCACTGCTGGTTGGGGAATAAAGTCCCCTTGGATGCAGAGGGTCTTTGGGGGCCAAGAACCCTTCCTGTTACCATCAGTCAGACCCACAACGCGGGATTGCTGACAAGGCGTCAGAGGCCTGCCCCCTTTCTCCACCACTCTGTAAATGCATCTGCTGGCGCACTACTGGTTTGGGTTTGAAGTTCCGTTGAATGCTGAGGGTCCTTGGGGCCAAGAATGCTTCCCGAGGGTTGTATGGGTGAGTGACTGGGTGTGTGAGTGGTTGTTTAGGTGAATAAGTTGGTGTGTGAGTAGCTGTAGGGGTGAGTGCGTGGCTGTGTGAGTGACTGTATGGGTGAGTGAGTGGCTGTGTAAGTACGTGTATGGGAAGTGAGTGGCTGCGTGAGTGGCTGTATGGATCAGTGAGTGGGTGTGTGAGTGGTTGTGTGGGTGAGTGAGTCGATGTGTGAGTGGTTCTGTGGATGATGTCATCAGTGATGTCACTGACCATGTCATGAGTGATGTCATATGTGGGTTCATAAGCAGTGTATTGCGCGGTCGGAAGTTATAATATGCTCAGGTAATTATAACTGCTGAATTGGTTTTCTACTAGTGAAATTTGATCCTAACTATGACATCCCTGTAAGCGTTATTTTTTCAGTGAATTTCAAAGGGATTTTTAAAATGTTATTTCCTAACTAAAATGCACCTGTAATCTGTTTTTTTTGTTAGTGACTATATATATAATAGGTGTGTGTGTGTACGCAATTATTGTTTTATTCTAGAATTGTAAAGCACTCTACCAGGCTTTGGCAGTGTTTGCACCACTCAAAAACAATATATTAATAAATAAATATTTGAGTAAAAAAACATTATACTTAGTTTACTTACAGAGTAAGAAAACTCACCATGCTGCTCCGCACAGGGAAACACACAAACAGCAGATAATACTTTGCTGACCAAGACAGCTAACGGTCTAATTGTCAGATGTTGAACTTTATAAAAGCAGCATTACATAGTACAATGTCTGTGAAAAAAATTACCTCAGATTTTCATACCTTTGATCCCTTGCTTCTCCGAGCAGAAACGACATATCACTGCTGGGAGCTGCATTATCGATGCTTACCCCTACCTGAATAGAGATTCAGAAGTCGGAATGTAACCCCTATATGCTGAGCAAGTTTGACCTATTCCTGATCTCGGAGGGGCGAGAAAACGACCCTTTCGTTCCGACCGCTGCAAGTGCGGGAAGAGACGGAACTCGGAGGCGGCTGAAGCAACGCGGCCACTGGGGCGGCTGGGGCAACGTGGTTGCCAATCGAGAGGAATCCCGTCACTATACCCACGGTGATAATAAGAAACTGAGGCACAGCAGCACTATGCAGACATGGGCAGTGAGTAATGTGTGCTTGATGCTATGCGGTGCTTGAAATTGTGTAGGAGAAAACGGCGCAAAGAGCTTACTTCAAAATGGCGACCCGACAGTTTTCCCCTGTGTGAATGCCGTATGTGACCTGCATCCCCGCTCCTGCGACCCGGGTTTAGAGGCATACCACAGGCGACCACAAACACGAGCCGCATAGCGTTTCAGGAGCCTCGGGGGCAATCAGAGAAGCGACAACAGCGAAAACAGCAGAAGCGGTATTTGTTGAGTGTGACGATTTTAATTTTAAACACCGATTCTGAACCATACAGCGTTTTCAAGCACCTCGAGGGCAGGTTGAAAAGCGAAAATAACAAAAACAGTATCTACTTTATGTGGAGTGCTTTAGTCGAACACCGCCTTCTGAGCCATACCATGTTTTCAAGCACCACGAGGGCAGGCAAGGGAGCGAAACATGAGGGCTGCAGATCCCACATTTGCCTGTATACAAAATGGCGGCCAGTGCTGTAATGTCCATGACGCTGAGCACGAAAGTCGGCTGGATGACGCACATGGACATAGTCTGGTTCTAATGCACAGGCCACATTTTTACATTTTATGCAGCAGTTCTCTTTAACTGAATTTGCGAATGCAGCGTAATCCACGAATGTGAGAGGGTCACCAGTCCCTTAACTACAGCGCATTATACGAAGTGAGTCTCCTGGCCTGACCTGTATGAGCTCATTAGCGTGCACTGAGGAGATAGCCACGAGTAGCTGTTTATCACTGATCCATACGTGGCGCAAAGGCTTTCTGTCTGTGTTGGTGCAGTGTTAGACTAGACCTAACAGATAAAGTGTGATGAAGTACAAACCCTTGTGTTCTGGCAAGACTGTCGGATCCCGCCACATGTGAGAGCGCTATTGAGGGCATTAACGCGCAGTAAAACTGAAAGCAGTTTAACGAGGAGATAATCCGTCAAGCCAGAGTAAAGTGCCATAGGAAGAGATAACACGAAGATAACACGGTGCAAAAGCACAGGCGAGGTCTGTGATATAGCGCGATACAAGCAGTCACTAGTGGAATTTTGATCTGGTAGCACACAAGAACGGCACAAGATTAAGCATCACCCCATCACCCGACTTCAATATGGGAGATAAAGAAAATGGGAAAACTTCTAAGCGTCTGAAAGCAGAGCCACCAGCTCCAATTTCACCATTTAAAGGGAAAAAAGATTTTAGTGAAGCCATGGAAATCATTCTGAGCAGATTGGAGGAAGTTAAAGATCTGGCCAAATCCACTAAAGAAGAAGTAGTTGCGGTCAGGCAAGACATCAGAGATATTAACTCAAGGTTGACAGAGACCGAGAATAGGATAAGCAAGTTGGAAGACTCTGAGCACAAAACCTGCGGAGCTATCAAAAATCTCACCCTGAGCTCTGACCACTTCTCAAGGAAAATGGCGGAGTTGGAGGACAGAAATAGGAGGGGGAACCTGAGAGTTTTTGGTATTCCAGAGAATTCAGAAGACTCTCAAGGTTCTTGCATAACCTTTCTTGAGCAATGGTTCACACAGGCCACGAGCCTCACCTTCGCACAACCATTGGAGTTCGACAGGGCTCATAGAGTTCCTGGAAGAATAACGAAAGATCAGAAGGGCCCAAGAGCGATAATATGTAAACCACTGAGGTTCCAACATGTTGAACCAATTCTCGCATTTGTCCGTAAACATAACCATGTTTTATGGAAAGGTCACAAAATATATATGAAAACAACAATGGAGGAGTACCCCCTGTAGGAAAAAGAAAGGAAAGGTGGCAATTAGCCACTTCCTTGTGTTTATGTCAAGGTTAGCAAAGAGTGCCCCAACCTGTTACCGGACAGTGCTTGTCCTTTTAGAAGACCCCTCACTCACCAACCTAGTTGGTGACATGCTTCATCATCGGGGTCCCACCCCATAGGCCGAATGCCCATAGGGTGTGCTGCGACACCTGACTACAGTGGAGCGGGTTATTGTTTGTTTATTATATGTGCTTAAAAGTTACAGTGAAAGATGTATTAAAAAGGGCCAGTACTACTCACTTCAAGACTTTATTCTTGAGCGTCTGAACCCCAATAAAACCAGTGTGACACCTGTGCCTAATTAGGAAGGCTTCGGTGTCTCAAGAAGTGTAATGTATAAAAATAGCGTAGTGTGCTAGGTGCAAAATTACAACGTAAGATAATAAAAAGGTCTACATGTTTCAACCATCACAAAAAATTCTATGGTTTTCGTCAGGACCGTGAGGATTGCACGGGGTGGTACGTGCACGCTAAGGTGCGCCCTGCCCTCGTGCAATTGTAAGACCACAAAATTGTGATCTAGCGTAAAAGGGTGTGTTTAAATCCTTATTCAGGAAAAAACACTTGAAGCGGTAATTGTCGCTTCATGGGCTTCAGATCTACCAAGACTGCAAGTGTCCGTCACTTGCGGTATGCGATCATCTGGCGGTAAACCTACTTGGTTACTGCTCTCGAAGCCCCGTGGACTGCCAGATGATCGCATACCGCAAGTGACGGACACTTGCAGTCTTGGTAGATCTGAAGCCCATGAAGCGACAATTACCGCTTCAAGTGTTTTTTCCTGAATAAGGATTTAAACACACCCTTTTACGCTAGATCACAATTTTGTGGTCTTACAATTGCACGAGGGCAGGGCGCACCTTAGCGTGCACGTACCACCCCGTGCAATCCTCACGGTCCTGACGAAAACCATAGAATTTTTTGTGATGGTTGAAACATGTAGACCTTTTTATTATCTTATGTTGTAATTTTGCACATAGCACACTACGCTATTTTTATACATTACACTTCTTGAGACACCGAAGCCTTCCTAATTAGGCACAGGTGTCACACTGGTTTTATTGGGGTTCAGACGCTCAAGAATAAAGTCTTGAAGTGAGTAGTACTGGCCCTTTTTAATACATCTTTCACTGTAACTTTTAAGCACATATAATAAACAAACAATAACCCGCTCCACTGTAGTCAGGTGTCGCAGCACACCCTATGGGCATTCGGCCTATGGGGTGGGACCCCGATGATGAAGCATGTCACCAACTAGGTTGGTGAGTGAGGGGTCTTCTAAAAGGACAAGCACTGTCCGGTAACAGGTTGGGGCACTCTTTGCTAACCTTGACATAAACACAAGGAAGTGGCTAATTGCCACCTTTCCTTTCTTTTTCCTACAGGGGGTACTCCTCCATTGTTGTTTTCATTAATCCCGGGGACCAGGAGTTCCCACCTCACATAGTCTGTGTAATTTCCCTAACTCTCCCCTTTGTTAAACACACAAAATATATATATCACAGGACTACAGTAAAGAGACTATGGACATCAGGAAAGCATTTCTTGCGCTGAGACCACAACTAAAATCTCTGGGGCACCAATATGGGTTCATAGGCCCAGCAAAATTTAAAGTGACAATCCAAGGTGTAACCTATGTTTTCTCCGATCCACAAAAACTCAGACGTTTAGTTCATAATCAGGAGATCAGCTGTATGGAGGTTAACTCACCGGAACTGGTGGGTGCGACTGCATCCGGCTACAAGTGACTAACCGCTACATAGTACCTTCAACATTGATTCTGTTTGTTCTCAGGTGACCCGGTCACCAGCTGATTGAGTTCAAATACATGAATCTCATGGACAATTGACTCCGTCTTGTGTGTTATGATGCTATAAGTCTGGTCACTACATACTGATGCCAATTACTGGCGAGGTGATATAGCACCTTCAAGTAACTGTGATCACATTATGTTTGGTTTCTACTAAATGCTAGGTTCAACACTCTTTTACATTCATAATGATCCTAAATATACATGCACAATACCAGCCGTGTAAGGGTCGGGTAAGTCTACAAGCTGATACGGACGTACCTGACATGTTAATGGTTCGCTTCAGGTTAATGGGTTACTTCAGGTGTTCCGTCTGTGTGTAACTGACAAAATACTACAAGATACAAATGATAATAGTTTAAAGAGGTTCCATAAGGATCTCTATTTGTTCTACATTCTACATTCATGTTCAGAAAGGTAATTACAGTTCCCACACTGTATTTGTTCTGAAGAATTGCTTGGAGACGGTCTCGTGGTCGTTCCCGAGTCGCCGTGTTCTCTTTCTACAATTGGGGTGGGACGGGAGGGATGAGGGAGAGGGAGAGGGTGGGGGGAGGGTCCGGAGACAGGGATTGGGAATGGGGGGTTTTGTTCTGCTTTCTTTTATGTTCTCTACTATGCTTTCTACTTTGTTTATGGAAACAGCTATCGTTCTTGCAAGCACTAATACCAGTCCTCACGCTATATTACAGTTGCTTAATCCACAAAGGATGGGCCTACCACTAAAGTTCAGTGTGTCTCACATTATCGCTGGCGGTGTGGTCTCATCAGATATAACCATGACCACTGGCTCACTCTTACTCTGGGGATCAACACCTACAGGGGATTGTCAACACATAGGTTCAATCTGTTCTTCTACACGATCTATCTCTGACACATGATGGCATCCTCCATTGACACACCTATAGAGACGACGAGAATAGGTAATCTTAAAATACTCTCTTTAAATGTGAAGGGCCTGAACCAGCCTATTAAACGACAGAAAATTCTAGACTACCTGCGCAGGCAGAAGGGAGACATAGCCTTACTACAGGAATCGAAATTAGAGGCAAAACACTTCCATACCCTATGGAATAAATTCTATACGGAATTTGTGGGATCTGAGGCCATAGCTAAGAAAAATGGTGTGGTTATACTAATAGCAAAAAAGGCCAACGTGGACATAGTTTCTTCCTCCATGGACTCCAAAGGTAGATGGGTTACGGCAAAATTGACTAAGGATGATACGGAGTTTTATATCACAAACGTTTATGCCCGTAACTCACACGAACCCTCCTTCTGGTCAGAATTGACAAACCAATTGGACACTATTCCGGACACGGCGGTCCATATCCTTGCCGGTGACTTTAACCTCCCGTTAGACCGTACCCTAGACAGAGACTCTAAATGTAACTTCCGCTCCAACAAAGCCCATAAAGAGTTTACTAGACTCTGCAGCAGATTTAACATGATAGATACATGGCGGCTACAAAACCCCGATGGCAGGGATTCTTCCTTTTACCCCCTCCCACACGATTCAGTCTCCCGAATCGATTATTTATTCATCACCAAAAACGCTGTAGCTAGGATCGAGGACACAAGCATTGAGCCAAGGGTAGTGTCTGACCACTCATGCATCTCACTCACTATAACGAACGTAAAACCGATACTCCTTCAATCAATGTGGCGCCTTAATGACACCATCCTAGATGATGAGAAACACAGAGATACCATAGAAACCGCCATTAAAGAATACTTGACAATCAATAAAAAGGGTGATACGACTGACTCCATTAGATGGGAAGCTCTAAAGAGTACCATAAGAGGCCTCATAATCAAGATATCATCTGCGGTAAATAAGAACCATAATGCTGCTCTGTTAAAATTAGAAAAAGACATCTCAAAACTCCAAAACGAGTATCTGAAAAATAGATCTGCTGAAACACTTTACAACTCAACGAACCAGAAGTATGCCTATAATAAACTAATAAGTGAGAGAGCAGGAGTCTGGTTGGATAGAAGAAAACGGTTTAAAATCTGCGAATCAAATAAGGCAGGGAAAGGTTTGGCTGCATACCTTAAATTCAAAATACAAAAAAACATAATCAACTCCTTGATGGACGACAAAGGAGTACCCAATTCAGACCCCCTTAAAATCGCAGAACTGTTCAAAGAATTATATGAGAAACTGTATGCCAAACACAATAATGTGGAGAAGGGAAGAGTAGGAAGCTACCTCAGCAAATGTGATCTACCGACACTTACCACGACAGAGCGTGAGACACTTAATAACCCGATATCAGAGTCGGAGGTCTCAAGCGCGATTAAATCGCTTAAATGTGGAAGGGCTCCCGGCCCTGACGGGTTTCACGGCAAAATTTTATAAGTGTTTCTCCCAAACACTTCCGTCACCATTATTAAGTATGTTCCACGAAATTGGCGAGACCGGAGAGGTGAAGGGGACACTAGCTGAAGCGATTATAGCTGTCATACCAAAAGAAGGTAAAGACTCTAAACTCCCTAAGAATTACAGACCCATCTCGCTAACCAACCTAGACTGTAAGCTTCTGGCTTCAATATTGGCGCAACGCATACAGAAAGTCCTTCCAACCCTAATTCACCCCTCACAAGCGGGCTTTCTGAAAAATAGGTTATCAAGCGACAACACTAGAATCCCGGCGCATGTTATCGAGAAGGCAAAATATCTATCCACACCTACTACAGCAGTGACACTCAATGCAGAGAAAGCATTCGATAAAGTGGATTGGACGTATCTGGAGGCTGTCTTGCACAAATTTGAATTAGTTCCTTTTTTCACTAAAATGGTCATGTCTTTATATGCTTGTCCTACGGCGAGGGTCAGAGCGGGAGGGGCTTTCTCCTCACCGTTTAAATTGCAACAAGGGACTAGACAGGGATGCCCCTTATCCCCTTCTCTATTCCTACTGGCGATCGAGCCCTTCCTATATCAAATCCGCAACAATGATAAATCCCAGGGATTCCTTTTGACGACTGCATTATAAAACTTACAGCTTAAGCGGACGATGTTTTAGTTCTAACTGAGCGAGCAGAAGAAGCAATACCTGCCTTGCTATCCACCATAGAGGAATTCTCCGACGTGTCTGGTTAATCCTTAAACAAGGATAAGACTGAGGTCAAACTATTGAACAACATGGGGAGTAAGGACATATTAGGCAATTCGGGGCTCACCTGGCAACCTAAGAGTTTCAAGTACTTGGGCTTAGATTTTGAGAAAGATCTAATTACGACTCTAAAAATTAACGAAGAGCAACTCTTAAAGAAAATAAACAAACTCCTAGAAGGGTGGTCTCCAAAATACTTATCGTGGTGGGGGAGAGTGGAAACACTGAAAATGATGGTCACTCCCTTAATTAATTACTTGGCAAGCATGCTCCCAATGACTTTTTCAGAAGACTTTCCATAAAAAATAAACAAATTATTCAGTACATTCCTATGGCAAGGGAAGAAGCCCAGGGTATCAATTAAAAAACTACAACTAGCTAAGGTAAAAGGCGGCCTGGGACTTCCCAATTTTAGGAACTATCAAACTGCTTTCTTGTGCAAACAAGGGGCATACTGGTTTAATAAAGGCTCAAATTATATACCACTATGGATTAATATAGAGAGCTCCATCATAGGCAAAGCCCCTCTCCCAGCGATACTTACCATGGACCTGTCACACCTTACACACTCCAAGTATAATATGCTTAACACTAGGAGAGCGCTCCTCAGACTAGACCAAACCCATAAAACTGGCCTCCAGGTGAAAAAAACGACCTCCTCATCCCTGTGGCATAACCCAAATATCCGGATTAACGGGGAATGCCCCTTTTGGGAACACTGGTCAACAAAGGGCATCAACATGGACTCCGACCTATATGATGGCCAACTACCATTACCATACTCTACGATCCAGGCTAGACATTGCCTTCAGCCAATAGACTTTTATGCATTTTTAAAATTAAAAGCGGTCTTATCCACGCGCTCATTTACACCCCTAGATCTTTGGTTGAAATCGCTACTCCCACGCCTCCAGAACTCAGGTCACTTTGTTTCGAAAGTCTACGAGATGCTTTTACCAACACTAGGCAAAGCTCAAAGACAAAACGAGGTGAAGTAGGAAGAAGAACCAAATAACACGGGCATAGACCTTGATTGGGATCAAATTCATGCTTTGGCTCTTACACATAAGGCGTCCCCTATCCTCTCCCAAACCAAATACATGCTACTCAACAGGGTCTTCTGGACCCCCCAAAAACTATTCAAACTGAACCTAAGAGACAGCCCCACATGCTGGAATTGTACCCTAGCTGAAGGGGATCTTCCACACATGCTCATCCACTGCCCTTTACTTCAAACATATTGGTCAAACATCTTTGACTGTGTTGAACACATATTTAAGATTAAACCAAAGAGGGAGTTTATCTATGTACTACTGGGTGCCATTGATCCATCGCTAACAAGAGAGCACGACCGTCAACTACTTGATGTACTACTTACACTAGCGTGCAAAGTTGTCTTGTGCAAATGGAAAAGTGCCACGGAGGTTTCATTCAGAATGTGGAAAGAATGGGTGTCATGCATTAGGGGGACTGATAATACTGCCTTGCACTCTTCCCCATGGCATGTATCCAACAAAAAATTGTGGAATGCTCCTGACGCTTCCTCTTTCTTATTTGATCCACCTTAGGATGATACCTATACAATATGTATGTCTGACAAATCCTCCCTATGCTGAATTGTGTGGCACGGGTACTATTGCAACTTACTAGAGGTAGAATAAACTGGTAGATATGGTGTTAGGCAAATGGTATTGAGTCATCTTGCATACCCTTATGTTATTAACTAAAGAACACATTTAGTAGAAATGCAATGTATGTCAATTGTTTTCTTTTCTTTGTTCCATCTAGCACACGTAGGCTCGCTTTATTCCCACTTATGATGATGTCATAGCTGTTATAGTCTTCAAAGTAGGGAACGATTCTCTCCTTTAAGACAGCTTCTACCGTGTATAACAATGGGTTCTTACTGTCAGTCCAACTAAACGTATTCCAGCCATTGATATGACATCTGTTCTGTACGTGCTATGTGGTTGCATATTTTTATTTTTTTCATTTTTATTGCACAATGGATCCATGTATGTATGTATTATTGTTGTACCTTATTCTCCTTTCTCCTTTCTTGCTCAATAAAAAATGATTTGAACACAAAAAAAAAAATTCATACCTTGTCATCATGCCATCTATAGTTTGCATAATTGCAATTTAGAATCGCCAATGTAGTTCCATTGAAAACAACACATAATTATCAATGCTTGTCAAGTACTTTAAATGTGCAGGCAAAAAACAGCGGCTTATCTTGCTGTTTCCATCAACAATGTGTGTTGCTTGTCACTTTAACTGGTCCAAAACGTCCAGACAAGATAAATATAGTCAATAAATACTGTGCCGATGCTGCAGTCAGCCTAGTACTCTCTTGTTATAACTTTCCGGATGCTCAAGTATCTAGATTTGTCCTCCTTTCTGGAACAATCTTCCAGACAAGCCTCTCATTTGCTGCAAAACAAGTACATGTATAGTAAGCAAATTGGGGCAGATTTACAAGTCCCTTGCGCTGCCAGTACGTCACTTTTTGTGACGCACTGGCAGCGCATTTCTCTGCCCCGTGTTTACAAGGACAGGAAAAGCCACCCTGCGTGGATATTCCTGTCCTTGTAAATACGGCCTCTTTACACACAGCACTTTGCTTGAAAGTGGCGTTCCATGTGTGTTGCTGTGGGTGGAACCATACACATTTCCATATTTACGAGGAACCGTAAACCTGCAAATGCGTCAGTATGCCACGCCACCCTAGGGGTGACGTAGCGAGGCGCAATGGGGAGAAATGTTTTCATTTCTCCTCGTATTTTTCCTATTTCAATGCATGCTGCATTCTAGAGCATGCATTGAAAGAGAAAAATGCCTGTAGTAATTGCCCTTCCTGCACAAAAACAATCTCCCCATGACGCAGGCATCCTTGCACCATGGAGTAAGTGTGCCTGCGCCAGCACATGGCAGCTGTGTGTGCGCAAGTGCAGGGGAGAGCACAGGAATGCACCATATAATTGAAAAAATGTTGCATTCCTGTGCTCTGAAAGTGCCAGTGTGGCACAGCCAAAGGACTTGAGGTGTGGCGCTGCAGCACTTTCTTGTAAATCTGTCCATTGTGTACAGGACGTCTTTCAAGATCTCTCAGGTTCGTTGTGTGTGCCCTTTTGCAGCGAAAGTCGTCAGTAATGCTTTGTAAAAAGCAAATGCCTTCTTCCTTGTTTGTAAATTGTAAGGGGAGATTGATGAATAAAAAGATACATGGAAAGAAGCAGCGCCATCGGCACTATGCGGCCATTTCATGGAGTAATGTGTGGAGCGGTGATCTCCCCTTCAATCTTCTCTATGGTGTTTTTGCCCACCCTCAGTAGGTGTGCACCTCCTTTTCCCAAAATCAGTAGATAATGTCAGTGCCTACGTACGTCCTGTAGGGGCAGGGTAGTGACTTCACCGGCACTGTTTCAACTCATTGCACATTATTACGTTCTGAGAATATAATGCTCTCTTTTAAAATCGATTTCTATTTAGCATTCAATACCTCATTTGTTGAGGGCAAGATGGCGGCCGTGCGCTCGGCCGAGTGAGTTGGCGGTTTCCTCCTCTGAGCCTTAGCGGACCCTTGCACGACTACTATGCTCCCGTTTTGACGAAAATATTGCCTGGCTCTACCCGCTAAAGAATCAAGGACCTAACTTGTCTTATGGCATTTATTTCTCGTTTACGCATCATTAGACTTGCCCTCTCTCACAAACTTTTCTGGCTTTGGCAAGCTCCGTTTCCTCCAAGCAGCTGCTCACCTGGTTTCTTCATTTTGGGACCCTCCTCTCATCGGTCAGGCGATCGCTCTCCTGGCTGTTCCGCAGGTGATTGCTTCGTGTCACCGGCAGTGCCGACAGAAGGAAAAATGAAGCCGCCGAAGGTGCTCTCGAAAGCGGCAGCTGCCGCTCAGAAAATCCGCAGTACTGCTCGTGGCCAACAGGACGCGGACCAGAAGAGCTCCACAACCGCAGCTGCAACTCCGGCTCAGAAGACTCGTTCCGCCGGTACTGATAAACCTGTACCTGTGACTCCCGCTCCGACTGTTATCAGGGGCCAGACGTTACCTGCAATGTTCAACAAATTGGGAGTGAAGGGGAAAACTCCCACTACAGGCGACGGCGATGGCTCTCACGTTGCAGTGCAAACCGAGACTTGGGGGGGGGGGTGAGTACTTCTCAGACTGCTCCTGCCTTGCTACTCTCTATCTCGACAGAGTCCCCCCCCCTATTGAACCCCCCGCAGCAGCTAACAACATCATTTTAGCAAAAGAGGTCGTCCAGACTCCAGGCTCTGCTCCTGATCCTTTTGCCAGCCAGACCTCTCCAGTCCAGTGCATGCTGGGTAATGTAGTTCATTCTGTCAATAGTAATACACCCATTTTATTGGAGCTGCCTACAGAGTGTTCTTATGATGCTAGGGGGTCCGAGGTCAGCGAGTCTACTGAGAACTTTTATTCTGTCTCTGACCATTCTGTATCTGGGGAGGACGACACTGACCATCCGGAGCTTCAGTGGTCGGACTATGATAGTGACTCTGCAGACTGGCGTACTAATCAGTTATCGAAAGATGCAAATATCGATACTGTTCGCAAAGTTTCCACTGCTAAGCTATCATCTCTGTCCAGTCAGCAAAATTTGCAGAAGGATTTCCCTAATCAACAATCTGATTTAAATTCACAGAATGCCTGTGGAGCCACCATTTCGACCATGCCAGATACTCCTGAAGAAATCTCATTGGTAACAATCTATCAAACCATCATGATGCATAGGGAAGCAACTAAACAAGAAAATATGCGAACGCAGGGGGCCTGTCGCAAAATGCAGAACTCTCTCAGACGGGTTATCAAAACATGCACTGAGACCACTACTAGGGTTGCTGAAGCTGAGGAAAGGATTTCTGGTCTCAAAAACGCCGCTGCTACTCAGAAAGAGCTAGTTATAGAGGTCAAAGAGCAACGCAAGGACATTCTATGGAAACTCGCGGACCTTGAAAATCGAGCGAGAAGGAATAACCTTCGCGTTTTGGGGATAGAGGAAAATAAAGAGGGCGATGATGTCAGGCAGTTCATAGTTGAGCTCTTCACTGAAGCTTTTCCGGACGTCACCCAGTGGAACTGGAACTTTGAGATTCAAAGGGCACATCGCTTTCCGTTAAATAGGAAAAAATCATCCACTGCTACGAACAACCCCTATCCTCGTGCCATCCTGGTCTGCTTCAATAACTTTCTTGCCCGTGAACGCATATTTGACCTTGCTAGACCCAATAAGAAGCGATCTGCTAAAGAATGTGAATTTTTTGTTCGTCCTGATTTTTGTTCAGAGACGGTTACCCGTCGCTGGCATCTCCGGCAACAGATTCCCTTATTCCAGGCTAAGGGGGCCCAGGTTTTTTTGCTCTTTCCGGCAAAACTAAAAATTCTTTTCAAGGGCCAAACGAGGTTCTTTATGACGGAGATTGCCGCTAAGGAATTTTTGGACTCAATATAGCCTAAGTCAGGCTTAAGTCAGGCAAGATATCATTACTTTGATTGTCTAAAAATACGACAGTAGTTATTCCTTTTCTCTATGTTTCATTATGTCTTTTTTTTTTGTTTTTTTTTTGCTGTTCATATTTTATGACTTGTTAGATGTATATAGAATGACGTAATTCCTATGTCCTTTTAGGATCTCTTGGTCATCTGATATTTGGAAAAGGGGGAACACTATTGGTTCAGCGGAGTGTGGGGTAACGCTTACTCAACCATCACTAGGACTACGGTCCTGATGCCCAGTGTTGGGGGGGAGGGGGAGGAGGCGGGGTGGGGTTCATTGGGTAGGGGGTTGGGGTTAGATGGGGTAGTCGGGCTAGCCTGGGTGGGTTTTGGGGTGGTGTGGTGGTGGTGGTGGACAGAGCTGACCATTTTTTTCATTTATAATTGGTTTCATTTTTCGAATGTATTCAATGTGGTACTAATCCTTGGATTTCTTAGTGAAAAACAATCTGATCGTAATCATATTTGCTATATCTGTTATAAAAGGCCTCATAGCTATTTAGGGCTTTTATTTTCTGATCAAATCTTATGGCTTTCCCTATATTAAAATGTGTAACCTGGAATATCTGTGGATTAAATGACCCTAAGAAACGTAGAATTTTTCATGAGGTATTGAAGGTGATGCAGGTGGATATCATCTGGCTGCAGGGAACCCATATCCGCTGGAGCAATCGAGCATATCTCAGATTTCCAGGTTATGAGTTAGCTGCCTGTACCCGACAAACCTCTACAATCAGGGGAGTTGCCATTATCTTAAAGACCGGGCTAGGGCATGTCATAAAAGCAAAACAAGATAATTTTGGTAGATGGTTAATAGTAGAATTAGTGATTAATGGCCGATCGTTCTCTATCTGTTCAATATATGCTTCCAATTTAGACGACCCACAGGTTATAAGGAATCTAAACCTAGAGTTAGCTATGTGGCCTCATCCGTTGTTTTTCTGTGGGGATTTCAATATAAATATTCCTTCCCATCTAGATATAATAAACCATAACACACATAGTGGACAAAAGCCCCAAGTCTACAAGGCTCTTCGGATTCTCCTGATTGAACATGGCTTGTCGGATACATGGCATTATCACCATCCAAATCAAGACGGTAATACGTTTTATTCAATACCCCACAATAAAATGGTTAGTATTGATTAAGTTTTCACCTCTCTCCAAATTGTTGGGTCTCTCAAGATTCAAACTAATCCAAGAACTATATCTGACCACAACCCTATAGTCTTCACTTGTCCCTGGGATCGTCCTATCAATCAAATTAGATCATGGACATTCGACAGAAAATTATTAACTGACAAATTGTATCAAGAACAACTTAATTTATGGATCTCAGAGTTCTTTGCAATAAATACTGGTACTGCTTCGGTCAGTATCTTCTGGGATACATTCAAAGCTGCATTGCGCGGCGAAACTAAAAGATTCGCCTCTTAACGCCGGAAGACCGAGCAGCAAACTCTCAAAACCAGACTCGCAGCTCTTGAATAAGCTGAGTTGGACTTAAGCTCTAACATTCGCAAGGGGGAAGATATAGCTGCTAGCATGAAATTAGTTGCCATAGCTAAATCTAACTTATTAGAGCCTCTCTACAACGACATAGCAACTAAATACGCTCAATTTCGAACCTCAATGTACGAATTGGGGGAAAACTCCGGTAAGGTTTTAGCAAAACGTCTACAGCAAAGGGCTGTAGCCAACCAGATTATTAGGGTTAAAGACTGTTCGGGTATTATTCAGGATACGCCTACCGGTGTCATAAATGTTTTTGCTGATTTTTATACAAACTTATATACTGAAGATATTAATACAACTCTACAGCAACAGTCTGGTCTAGATCAATTTTTTCAATCTATTAACACCCAAAAAGTTACGGATGATCAGAATCAATTCCTGGCTGAAGCCATTAGTTGGGAGGAAGTTTTGATCGCCATGAAATCACTTTCCAATGGTAAAGCCGCTGGGCCGGATCTCATTCACCTAGAATTCTATAAAACTTTCTCATACCTATTTAGGCAGCAAATGTTAGAAGTTTTTCGTCTCGCCCAGACGGGGTCAATCCCCGATTCCTGGCGACACTCTACTATCGTACTTTTCAGAAAGAAAGGTAAGGATGAATTAAATCCGGCCTCATACCGACCAATAGCATTAATTAATACAGACTCCAAAATCTATTCAAGGATATTGGCTCTTCGTCTAAATCAAACAATTCTCCCACTGGTTTCTATCCGCCAACATGGGTTCATTCCCGGTCGGGATACAACGGACCACATCAGGCGAGTAGTAGCTCTATTAGACTGGGCAAAGACTACAAACTCCGCCCTCGGGGTGATCCTGTTAGACGCCGAGAAGGCGTTTGACAGGGTCTCCTGGGGGTATTTATGGGGTGTTCTATCCTGGAAGGGCTACACATCAAATTTTATTAAAGCTTTACAAGCTCTGTATATATTCCCAACTGCCAAAATCCGCATCAACGGTAACGAATCACATTATTTTTCTATTACCAGGGGCAGCCGGCAAGGATGCCCCTGTTCTCCTCTTCTTTTTGCCTTATTTATTGATCCTTTTTTATGTTTAATAGAAAACTCTCAGACTATTTCGCCCGTTATCGTACATGGAACTAAATATAAGTCATTGGCATATGCTGATGACATCATAGTTTTAACAGATAATGTCGCTCAATCTTTCCCTGCTTTGGAGATTTTGGCAGCTCAATTTGGCCTAATCTCAGGCTATAAATTAAATATCGCAAAAACTCAAATTTTACAATCTGCGGCCATGCCTATTTCTCAAGTTCCCATAACATCGGAAGCAACATACCTTGGCGTTCAAATCTCGTTTGATGTAGATCAGATTTTAGATCTGAATTACTCCTCTACTATTGACTCCCTTCATAATAAATTAGAGCGGTTCGATCACCTACACCTCTCCTTGTTCGGTCGGTCCAATATACTTAAAATGTTTGTTCTCCCTAAATTCTTATATTTTTTTAGATCTATCCCGTTATTAATCCCCTCTTTAATTTTAAAGAAAGCAGAGAGAATATGCCAACGATTTTTATGGTCATATCGTAAACCAAGACGGGCAGCTAAGTGGACCTATCTTCCGCAGGACCGTGGAGGATGGATAGTCCCAAATGTAACTCTTTATTTTTGGGCAGCCATGGTCCAACACTTTGCTGTCCCTCTATTAGGGGCCGCTGTTGAGCTTCCGGTTCATCTCTCACCCTCAATATACTCAATATCATTGGGAGATTCCACAAAAGGGGTACTTACTCGTATACTTGAACCGAGCTATTTTAAAAAAACTAAATTTAAGGTATTGTGGGCATTATTTTCGGTATGGCAAAAAGTTCGCAGACATTTCCATATCTCTAAGCTCACTTATTATACCCCTTTAATGGCTTCTAGACTACTTCCAATTATATTCCAAGAGGGGATAGCAAACATTTGGACAGCTCTTGGGTTAAAGGACATTGGCGACCTAGCTGACCTAGGGCAATTAGCTTCCTTCACTTTCTTAAAGGAAAAATGTCATTTGCAGTCTACTCATTTTTTTAAATATCTTCAATTAAGAAGTTTCTTGGATAAAAAGCTCTCTCAAAATCCAATAATGTTTCAAAAACTTCCAATAGTTGAATCTATCAGAAGGAAAATGAAAATTGGTAATTTATACCAAACTTTTCTATCTCAACTTCCTGATGATTTGGATGATCAGAATAACAAGTGGGCGTTAAAATTTGGAGTACCCTGTATCGACTTAAAATTTCCATTGGTATTAGCTAGGTCTGTTTTAGTATCAGGTACTCTTCGCTCACAAAGCTATATGGCTATGTTTAACCTGTATTATACTCCTGCAAAACTTGTTAGATGGGGGGTTGTCAGCGGGGGTAAAGGCTTGTTTTGTGCAAGATGTAAATTTCCCTCCGCAGATTCTCTCCATATGTTTTATAGTTGTCCGGAGTTATTTTCCTTTATCAACCAAATTGAAACTTTTCTCATGCAGATCACTCAAACTCCAGTTAAAATATCTGCTGAAATGGTTATTACCGGTTATGAATATTCTACGGCCATCAAAAAAACAAGACATTTGCAAGCTTTTCTTTTTATTTCTATGGCCATGGTTAGACTTTGTGTAACATCACTCTGGATAAATCCTGAACCTCCTACTTTTTGTCATTGGAAAGCCAGGATGTTGGCCTGGTATAAACTTGAGACTTCAGTTCAGCCTTTCAGAGGAAAGAGAAGACGTCTAATTGCCTCCAAGAACTGGGCACCATTTCAAAAATGGATCGCAAATTAATCATTAATTTTGATAATTTTCTTTCAGTTTCTTTGTTATTTCTATATAATTACCTTTTTCTCATGTATGTATTTTGTCTGTAGTATGTATCGATGGTCTATCTTTCCCACCACCATGGGATAAAAGGGGAAAAAACTTAATAAAAAAAACAAAACAAAAAAAAAACAATACCTCATTTGTTTGCTGGTTCTAAGCACTGTAAATACTAGGCATCGCTGTTTCTAAATGGGATTGTCCTCAACCCATCGACGCTGGAAGGATGAACATTTGATTATCCCTACCAACATTCAAACTTGTGAGCTGTAGATCATGCCGGATTTGGGCAGCAAGGCTCTACCTTTTGGCTTACCATTGAGGATTATAACCATATACAGCTGAGTGCTCTAATAACATTATGTATAGCTGTGTGACAGATTCACCTACAATTCACTGAAAGACAAACTTAGAAACTAACTAACCTTCAAGTGGCAATGCACTTGGGAGTTAGTGGATGAGGAGATGTTTCTCAGTCACAAATCTATCCTGTCACTAGCAAAGAACAGCACTACAGGAAACAAAACAGACACACCGGTCATAAAACGGTAAAACAGAAACTACTGAATCCAAAGATGCAGGTCAAACAGAGGGTAGTTGTGCAAAAAGACCATGCTATGGCTCATTAAAATATATTTGATTTTCCTGATGTCAGACTGCATTCGCGGGCAGCCATAGTTCAGACAAAGGTTACTGGGCGCCAGGGGTGTTGACTGAGTTTGTTTGCCACTGGTGTCCTGGGGTCAGTCCTTCTATGGCTCTGTAAACTAGCCCATGAGCAATCCTTGCCAATCTTGACTCTCAAGGTAGCGAAGGTGAGTAGTGATTTTTTTTCTAAAGGGCGCAGTAATCAACAAACAGCAAACACAATAAATGCGTTGTCCAGCCCAGCGCTTATCTTATTTAAAATAGTTATTTTTTATCACAGCAAAATGCAACACAGCACAATCCAATGGTGATCCGCCACACTGTCCCAAATCCAATTGTGGTACCTAGTTAAATGGAGTTCATAGGTAGAGATGCACACCTCGTAATCTTTGTTTTAATCCTCATGTTAAACCATTCCTTTCACCATGTGAATCTTGACGGCGTGCAATACCTGCTTCGCGCTTCGTCTCATTGCGCTGCAATATTTACAAATCCACGAAGGAACCTTTTTACCGGTTCCACCAGGCTAGTTAAATGGCCCACCCGCTATAACTCTCCATTCTAGGAAAGCTTATCATGTCTCTAGACCTTGTACTGTAGTGTAGTCATAGGCAAAGATTAGGCACTGCTGCAGCCGCGGTCAGTGCAGTTAACAGTGGTGAGGCCGGCTAATGGGGATTTTGAGGCACGATGCAGGGGGAAATTAATTATTTATTTAATTTTCCCTCGGATGGTCCCTTGAAATCCCTCCTTACATGACCCCACCGCTGTTACCTGCACAGAGCGCAGCTGCACAGCTGCAATTGATTAAGTCTCTCCTCCCTGGGACAGAGTAGCTCATAGTGCCAATATCGGCCCACTCACCAGCCCGCTCGCAGCAACATGCATGTCGCAGAAATAAGCAGACAAGACAACTTTTTGTTGGAGAAAAGTAGCTGCAGGTTTATTAGCATATACACATGCCAACAAGGTGGGTTATCTTACAGACGATCCAAAGGCAAGCCACCCCTCGCGGCCTACCACCTGATGGGCCAATTTGCAACGTGGCCTTAGCCAATCGTTGCTTAGCGGTTCTGGCGAGGAGATAGCCCCTCCCATTTCCGGTGAACCATTGGTCCACCCTCTTGCTCACGCCCCCCCCTACGAGGGGCGGAGCGTTCAAGCGACAACCGGTTGTACAGGTTTCCAACCGCCCGTAGGATAGCAGGGCGCCGTCGCACCCCAGGGTCCACCGCACAGACTTCCTGGGGATATTAGGCCTCAGCATCCTTTGTGCTCCTGAAGAGGGTACTCCTGGGTACCTTTCGGCCTCTAGATCGCCCTGTAACTCCACCTGCAACACAAATGAGAAAAGATTAGAAGATATTTTCCCCCCCACCCTGAAAACGCCGGGTATGCGGTAGGGAGGGAAACGGCGTCAGGATGAGGGGACGGCGGACAAAGAGGCCGCTAGGTGGGCGGGGGAGGAATATATACTCTCCCCCGCCCACACCAGGCTGGAAGTGACCTGCGGGACCCTCCGGGATCTCAAAGCGCTGGGCTGCCCCGTGTGCCATCTTGTGGCACTATGGGGGCCGCCCTCTTACATGTGTCCCCTGCGGGGATGTGTCGGTCGGCCTGCATAGTGCCAATATCGGCCCACTCATTAGCCCGCTCGCAGCAACATGCATGTCATAGAAATAAACAGACAAGACAACTTTTTGTTGGAGAAAAGTAGCTGCAGGTTCATTAGCATATACACATGCCAACAAGGTGGGTTATCTTACAGACGATCCAAAGGCAAGCCGCCCCTCGCGGCCTACCACCTGATGGGCCAATTTGCAACGTGGCCTTAGCCAATCGTTGCTTAGCGGTTGTGGTGAGGAGATAGCCCCTCCCATTTCCGGTGAACCATTGGTCCACCCTCTTGCTCATGCCCCCCTACGAGGGGCGGAGCTTTCAAGCGACCCCCTGTTGTACAGGTTTCCAACCTCCCGTAGGATAGCGGGGCGCCGTCGCACCCCAGGGTCCACCGCACAGACTTCCTGGGGATATTAGGCCTCAGCATCCTTTGTGCTCCTGAAGAGGGTACTCCCGGGTACCTTTTGGCCTCTGGATCGCCCTGTAACTCCGCCACAGCCCTGGGTGTGGCGACCGTCGCAGCCAGGGCCCCCCACCAAGGCCGGCATTCCTCCTACTATTCTTAGCGCATTATTTCAAGGGCCTCTCCCCTAACCAGCCTGAACAGGTCCAAGTTTAAATCGGGCAGGAGTGCCAAAATGTCCTCCCAAAGCCCCTTGCGCTTGGCATAAGGTCTCCCAAGTCTAATGACGTCCTGTCTCCTCTGCCCCTTGAATTACACACAGCGCAGGACTTCCTGCGCATTGGTTCCAGCGCCTCCCCTGACGAGCGCCTTGCCTACAGAGATAGAGACATGACTTACCACTGAAATATACATGTCCCCCACTGGTGGCAAAATCCACCGTAAGTTCAATGTGGTCGTTCTATCAGGTGCCATAACATGCCGTGATGGCCAGCGCAAAAATCGTAAAAAGATCCTTGGTGCACACACCAGGTGTCACGTTCAGGATTGGGGAATTAGGAGTATTGGGTCCGAACATGAAACACTGCAAAATTTTGCAGTGTCAACCTACACTGCTTGCTGAACCAGGGACTGGTCACAGATGCCTGGATCCTGCTAACCGCTTGAGACCCTTATATATAAACCAGAGTGGTGTCGACTAAAGATAGTGTGTCACAAGGTTCCCTAATTGTTGGATACGGAGTATCAGCTGGAACCAGTCTGTGAAAGTGTAAATACAGTGACACGCACCTCAGTCCAGAATACCCTTGCCTGATCCTCAGAGGCACCTAGAGCCCGCTGCCCCCGCAGCGCATGGCGGGGGAAAAATGGCCCAGAACCCCCAGACTGAGATTTGAACACTATCACCACCACAGGCTCTAGCTAAAGATTGGCTACCCATGACCTGGCAAGGCCTGGCGAAGGCCAAACCCCCCCCACTTAGTTGACTACCTAACCCAGGGGAAGGTGAACTTGCAGTAAAACCCGAAGGGAGGGGTCAATACCTGCTTGTTAAGAGAGCAAAGGATGCCCAACAAGCCTACTTCCGTCAGAATGTGCCATACTAAGCTCTCCCCCCAAGCTCCCTCAACATAATGCACCCCACCAAGCCAACAGTTGGTCGCATTTGCAAAAACCTGTCTAAAGGGCTGGACTTGAAGACTGTCTAGGATGATCTAGAGGAACCATCTCTGGGAGCATGCCTGCAAACCTTAACATAAAACATTGTTGGGCCGCCCACTGTCTGGGCGCTAACTTCTCTGAGAGGGAGAAGGCTAGAAAGGGATTAATGCCCAGCCAACGCCCTTCTAACAATGAACGCAGTGTCTCCTCGTGTTAACACGTGTGCTCTTCGTCCTCCTATCGCTGGCACTCGTTGGTCTAAGCAGTGAGACAAGTACCCTTATAAACTGAATAACCTGAAAGAGCCACTAGGAGAACAGTTACTTGCCCTTAGTACTTACTGGAGAGAAAACTGCAAAGAGAGACCTTGCTTAGTATATGAAAAAATCCGAAATAAACGACTATACAGGCGAAAGCTTCCCAGTGGACTTAGCCATATATCCTCCACTACGTGACAACCCAAAATTGTATAACGTTTAAGACGGTCAGAAGTAGCCTGTCCACATCCGGACCTTGCCCGTAAACTCACTAAAGCAATCACCAGCATTGCTAAAACTCACTAACCCTTTGTCCAGTGAGATACAAAAGAAGGGTCATATAGTGTAGGCCAGACCCGGGGCGAAGCCAGCTGGCATGTCCCGGTGGGGACAGGCTGGAAGATGTATGAAAGTCAAAACAGGCACCCATAAAGAGCAAAGGAACCCGCGTCCCCCTTGTGGCACGGGGACCTGGGAATAGGAACTTAGACACTTGTGCAAGTCTTCCCCCTTTGCCTGGCCTTCATAGGACCCTATGAAGCTGTCGATAGCAGCCTATACACTGTGTATACATGTTGTGCAACTAGGGAACTATTACTACAACACTCTTACTTCCTGGTGTGTGTAAATTGCCAACGGAAAACCCCACATAAGCTTGCCCGTGGACTTAGCCGGGGGCCCTCCACTGCGTGACAACCCTAGTTGCCGAATAGTGACTGTTGAAATGTGCCTGCCAACCTGGGACACTTCCAAGTCAATGCAGCCGAACCAAACGCCAACGTGGGCCAGATAGAGGTATATAGTATCAGCCAGACCCAGCGCGGAGCCAGACTTGGTCTAAATTGGGTCAGACTGAAGGGGGTATGTGTGCCTATACCAGGCCCAGATTCTGTGTAAATTGCTCACGCATCAGCTTGGTGCAAATGGGCCTGCGTGGGAAACTGGTGAATCTGAAAACAACAAAGAGAATGACTCAGCGTGGGCCAGGTTATGGAGGGAAAAGTGTGGCAAAGCGAGCCCAACACAACAAAAGGGCTACCCAGCGTGCACAGGCAATTGCCAGAGGATGCCTGGACATTCCCAAATAAACCCTGGCCTCAATATAAGTACCACAAAAGGAGCACTACTTCTACTGCCAGCCCCCCTGCTGGCATTGTTCCAGGATTCCTCGTTGCGTCAGAATAAAGGAGCTACAAACGCTTGAATGCGTTGCCCAGCTAGAGCTAGCCGCCCCCATATATGGCTGCCAACATTGAACTACCATGTGTGACCAGTCATCCTGTCGGTGCACTAAGAGTGAACTTAACAGACTAAGAAAGACACTTTCGTGCTGGCAATAAAACCATGGAGATGACTCTATGAGAACCCTGGAAAAAAGGCTGCCTTCAAGAGATATTCCCGATCTATGCCCTAAGCTATATCCCGCCAACAAAGTGAGGCTCGAGAGAGGCTCCCTGGTGCAGCTGGGCCAAGGCAATAACATTGTTTTCCTATCCAGGAGGCTGCTACTAAAAAGCATGTACCAAGTGACCAAAATTGTAAAGCTTGGTCTTACTAGGAAGTGGAAAAGTAGGAGTAAGTCTCCCCCTGACGAATAAAATTCATGTTGCAATCAAGGTTGCAAAAGACAGGCAGATACTGTCTCCCATGGGGGTGACCCCACAAAACCCCTCAAGCTTAGATGCTCTAGTCCTAACCCAGGTAACCCTACCTGCTGCCCAAAAGTGACCCTAGGTGTTGAACCAAACAAGTCCTAGTTCAATAGTGGCCCGGAAGTGCTGGCCCTTCCGCAGAGTGAGAAATGGGCATGCCTGTATCTTGTAGGTACTGGTGTACGTGTGAAATAAGCACTTATTGAGATATACCATGCCCTAAAAAGCGCATGCAAGTGTGTGCTGCATACAGCAAGGAGCATGTGCACGAAGTGCCCCTTACCCAGAGAATAGCGGAGGACATGCAAACCTGCATAATGACATGCGTAGTCCAGAAATGCCCAGTGCACTTAGGTGTGAGTGATAAATATGCACATCTAACTTGTCCTCTTACCGTTCTACCCAGAACACCTCATCCAAGGCCATCACTGAAAACATCCCATTAATGCACAGGAACTACCTGCCCTGCTCACCTTCACCAGTTGACTACCAAAGTATAGTTTCTATGGGGCGTAACCTGTGCACCCCAAACACAAGGATGATGCCCGGGGCGCAAAGAGGTGTCCCAGACCCTGTCTCACTGCCCCCCCCCCCGGTGAGTCCTCCCAGTGAGTTCTTGTGGATTGAGAGTCTACTCTTTACGAAGAAATATCCTTCTACCTGTGTTGGTACTCATAGTAACATGCACACTTAACTTTTCTCGAGTGACATGCTGCTTGCTACCTCTTACATAGTGCCAAGTTCCTGACTTGCACAAGTGCCACCATAGGCTACGTACGTTTGTTCTTGTTTACGAGGTCCTCCATTCCTTGCAATAATATACCTTTCCTCGTAGTTTGTAAGCTTTTGTAACTAGCACACGTGTTCCTATTCCTGCCGTAATGCACCGGATGCTACCTCTAGTAATGTTTGCTCACTATTGCCACTGTCTATAAGTTTGCTTTGTAATGTGTTCATTTCTAGTGCACTGAAGACTCAGTTCTGTTCCTATTGTGAAGCGCTCTGACACCATCGGGTACAGCCGCGCTATAAGAAGGCATAAAAGAGTGTTTACCAAGTAAGGTGTAAACCTTCCCCCAGAGATACCCGTTGAAAGCCTGTACCCGGGCCTTCCTGTGCCTGCGGGAGCCAATCTGCCTCCCGACTGGCCATTGTTGTCCAGTCGGACATTGCTGCTTTCATTTGCCGAGCCCGAACGCTAAATAAAACTGTTCGGGTGCCACTACATTGACTGAATTGTGGCCACTATTTTCGGACCGAGTTAGTATAAGTTCCTGATACTTACTCTGAGAAACGACTGATTTTCGAAGCATAGATTATAGCTCTGGGCTATTTTTAAACTGTATGCTGCTAGCACTTTGTGGCTCTGACTCACAGCAATTTTACAAACGCTGCAATTGGATTTTCAAAAGCTCAGTTTACATTTTGTCCTGAGGATGACCATGTATTCATGACAACGGTCGAAACGCCGTCGACGCTACTGTGGCCACAAATTAAGGAGGACACATTGTTCTGTGTACAGGAGTTCTTATATGGTTTTTAGAACACTTTTGTTTATGTAACCTCTGTGTGTTTGCCACTTGTCTGGTTTTCTATATGTTTTCCTAATGTTTTTGCTATACCGACAAAAAATCTGAGCTTTATATGTTTTTTTAAATTTCAATAAATTTTGTATTTTTCTATAATCACACGTACATTCTTTCACTATTCTTTCACTTTTCTTTCATGTGCCAGAATAATTTTTTTAATTTTTTAACTGTTATGAATTGCTAATGTTGGTTGTATACATTTGAACCTTTGTTTGCAGAAATTAATATAGCCCCTGGTTCAGGTGGTTAGGGCTGCCCCTGTGGTGGTAACCATTGTTGTTTTAGCCATTGTATCTAGATAAGGATGCAGCAAGAACATTCACCTGACAAGACAGGGAAGTTGGCTTAGTGGATGTCGTTAAATGCAGAGTAAAAAGCAGCAGTTGTGCTTGGAAAAATTACTACAAACTATCCCATGAGCATGCCGAAGGACCGTATTGCTTGTGGTGCAGCAAGCATCTCATCCTGACGTGACCTGATGACGATCCCAACTCCCTTGCGGAGAATACCGAAATGAGTCCAGCCTAACTGCAGCATGCTGTGGAAGACAGAGTAAAAAACGCAGTGTACTACGAGGGGCATATCCGCTCCTAGGCAACTAACCCCTTCCACTGAAAGAGGAGTATAATCACACACTAAGCCAAGGGACTCACGCAAAGTGTAATAACTATTAGCCATCGTCCCCTCTTCCTGAGACAGCATAGACACAGCAATGTTACACGTCCCAATTCCCTGTTCCCCCAGCCAAACACAGTAAAGCTTCTATCCAGTACAACCACGAAGCCAAGTATGGACAAATTAGTGTTGTGAAATAATCCATGAAAATTCCCAAGACATCCACGTTCCGCAAAAGCACCACAGACGCAAACTGAAACCTCCCAGGTCCCTGGGCAACACTGATGATAACTCTGGCCCATACTTGCAATGAAATATCCCACCAAGCTGTTCTGCGCAGGGAACATAAAACGGTAAAATAGAGAGCTGTGCTAATTCGTGGGAAAACGTGTAATAGATCAAGATTTACCAAAATCTCTCCGTAAAACACCATTCCAGAGAACGTGTGGGGCGGGCAAAAGGGAGGCAAAGCGAACCCCCGGGGAACCCAAGGGGCGCCAAAAAAATTACAACCACCCCTCTGCATGAGACAGCGGGGGGAGGGCGGCATGACCTGGTGGTACGTTGCAGGACCAACTGCAGACTCGCCCGTTCGGTCCGATCTGTGTTGGGCGCCCACCTAGTCAAATTCCAGTTCTGGCGTAGACTCCGTGGCAAAGGACGAAGAGTCTCCGGCCAGAAAACAGATTCAACGAGAGGAAAATAACCCAAGCTTGGAATTCCCTCCCGAGCCGCACAGTCATCCTAAACCCAGACCGTGCTCTTGCCACTAACAAATGCTGTAACCGACTAACTTTACATTTAAATGCAAGAATCTGACTAATAACCATCACATTAAGGAGATAGCATACTTCCTGCTATACACCATCCTCACATAACATAGCGGCTGCTACACATTGCCCCTTGAGCATTGACCCGGAGTAAAGCCCCCCCGAAAAGGAAAGATAAGCCAAAATGGCCGCACGCAGACGCCCCTGCCCTCGGGTGCAGAACACTAAAGCCGCACTGAAGCCAAGATGGCCGTACCCTGGCGCCCTTCCCCACATGGGTAGAAACGTAAAGCTGCAAAGGTCAACAAGATGGCCGCACCCTGGCACCATTACTCGCGTGTGCCAAAATAATCTGCCCCCATAAAAACAAGGCCGACTACACCAAACGGTGCAATACCCCTAACACGATCTCGGATCCCCGGTAACCGTGATAAAAGCCCGAGAGAAAATACAGCCCTATCTCTGTTACGTTGATCTTTACGTTATACTCCCCCCCGCGTGAAGGTGGGGAGGCCTCCGCGTTAAACCAAATTCACCGCGGACTCGCTAATGTCGGCCATAACAACGTGCATAAATACTCCCTCGGGCCGTCCTACAGAGCGTCCTGATCCAAGGGCGGGGGACCGGCAGTGCACACAGGAGAAGTGCGCGGCACCAAAACAGGCAAATACTAAAAACAATTGGCATTTCTATAAATCCGAAACGGAAATCAGGTAACATACCCCTGACTTTCAAAACCATCAGCGCTGCCCCAACTCCTCGGCGGAGGGAAGTCCACAGTCCACTCCGGGTGGTTCCAGCGAGGCAGGGGAACCCCCCCCCCCCCCGCCGGACCCATACACACTCCGCCAAACAAGAAGCATGGAAGTGAAACGGTGCCAATGCGAAGCATCATGTTGTGACAGAGAGCCACCACGCCGTGCCCAGACCGCCACCCCCAAATTGCCCAAATCACACACAAAGCAAAAGGAAATGCCCATCAATCCTACAACGATCGTTCGCCCCCATATACAGCGGCCCGCTACTGTGCAGGCCGCCCGGGCCTGCTCTACCCCCATAGTGGGGGGATCGGACACGAAGGGGATAAAGCGCTCACCGTATTTCAAGCGAATCCTGGGCACGACAAATATCGCGGGAGAGGAGGAAAATATTGAATGAATGCCCTACGCCACAGAAGCTACCTAAAGCGTCTTGCCAAACTAAGCAGCAACAACAGTTCTTACTACAGCGTAAAACCCTTTCCGGCATAAGCGGGGCGCTACAAGATGATATATCTAAAGGTAACTCCGGTCGTGTGGCTAAAAAATTGTGAACATTTCCTATGACAAGACAAGCGTGCATATGAGTGGAAAACCGAAGCGTCGCTCAGGCCGTGTGATAAAGGCAGCTGTACCAGTGATGCAAAATTATAAACGCGTGCACAGTACATGATACCTTATCTTAGAATCTGATGAAATCCCTCAAAGACGAGAAAAAAAAATGTGTTTTTTTTTTACTCTACCAGGTGGCTAGAACCCTGTTTCCCTGCACTAAAGATACCAGCTGTCTAGTTGAGCCACCTCCTTGCACCAACAACATCAGTAACACCAGGGGGATAACTTTCCAGGCCCTACCAGGTGCAAGCTGGAAACCACAAAGTTCCGCCCCCGGCAGGCCTCCCAGATGCTCGACAGAGTTGTTGGACTCCGGACCGACCAGGCCGCGGGCCCCCACGGAACCGCCAACTAACCCTTGGTTAAGCCAAGCCCTTCCTGTAATCAGCCGCGGGAGCCCCTTGACCCGCCCTAACCTCAGCACAAATTGCATGGGAAACCTGAAACCCTCTGCCCCCCGGCCATTCGATAGCAACACGCTGTCTGCCCCCCACGCACAACACCGCCAGGCCAGGCGGGCTCAGGGACCGAATGACCCCGAAACCCTGCCCAGTGCGACCCGGCTCTAACACCCGGTCAACCGAGACAAACAGTGCACGAGAGGGGATACGAGCTGCGTGGGGTTCCGGGCGACGATGCCCAACACTTACCGGCAAAACCGACGCCAGACCAAAGCTACCACCGCGTCAACGGGACAACCAAACGGCGTCAGGGTGAGGGGACGGCGGACAAAGAGGCCGCTAGATGGGCGGGGGAGGAATATATACTCTCCCTGCCCACACTAGGCCGGAAGTGACACGCGGGACCCTTCCGGATCTCAAAGCACTGGGCTGCCCCGTGTGCCATCTTGTGGCACTATGCGGGCCGCCCTCTTACTTGTGTCATGTCGGTCGGCCTGCATAGTTCAGTTCAATAGTTTGTGCCCAAATTAAAGGGATTCCTTAGAAAACATTAATTCTTCCTGTTAAAGAACACGGTCTGTGTGTCCGCCTTAGTCAATCTTGTGATTCCCTGCTACCTGCTCATTCTTTTGTAGTCGCCTAGCACATGTGGCACTCCTCTGTCTACTGCTCTTAGTTGTCATGTCCCCAGGGATCTTTGGCAAGGGAGCAGCAAGCGGGCCTTTTTAGCATTTATCTATGTTGGCATATGCAGCTTCCAGGCCAACATCTGCCTGGTGCTTGTAGGCAGTTGGGGCCTCCAGGGTGGACTCACATAAAGAGAGCTTCTTCAAGCAGGTGCAGCCTGCAGGCCAGGATTAGCTTTTACAGTGATGGCAGCTCCTCTATGGGGAGTACCACAACCAGTCCTTCAGGCATCACAGAGAGTCCGGACAACACAGGATGACAACTTAACTTGATTTTGCTTTGAGATCCACAGCAGTTTCTTTGAAGGAAGTCTGTGAGACCCCTCACAACATGTAACAGCTCCAGCTTCACTTTCAAGGGCAATTATCAACTTCTGGTGCTCCTCACACTGTGAACACATCTGGCTGCTCCTTCTTGGGCTGTCTCTTCTCCTATGGTGTCAGGGATTCTACTTCTCTCTCTGAACATTAAGGGTGGGTTCTAGGTGCTAGACAGATCTCCAACATACCCAACAAGTTGTGTAATTATCACAAGATGTACAGCTTGGGTGACTGATTTTCATGCAGACACAAAGCAGTACTTTGAGTGCTCTGTAGAGCACTTCCTTCCTGGGTCAAGAAGAACTTAATACTGGAAGAAATGGGGTAGTTTGGATCCCACTTGAATATTTTCCAGACAGGGTTCATTTTGAAATGCACTTTTATGCCTGCTCTGCACATACAGCCTTAGTGCTAAATGGTGGTTCTCACAGCATGTAGCAGTGGTGCTGGCTCCGAGCAGGGATATACAAAACAAGAGCACAGTGAAGTGTGAGATCTTCACATGCCTTATCTCAGCCTCCCTGAAGTACTAATCAGAGAACGACAAAGGGCAAGGCTTGGCCTAGAAACTTCCTTCCCTTGAACAATAGAGACTGCAGCCCCACCATCACTCCTACCATCTACCAAATAGCAGTGCTCAGCAGAAACCAATGAGCAGACCTTTGCTAACAAGTCCTCATTGAATTTCTAAGGGGAACCCTGTCTCCATCCTCCCTCACTTCAGCCACTGGAATGCAGGTTATACACTTCCACTTGCTAGGGAAACTGTCCTTATCCTACATCTTGTGACATTGTAAACTAGGGGCATTCAAACTGGATCTCACTGGTTCCAGGACTCAGACTAATACCACAAACAAAGTCCTACTAGTATACATATGCTACACACTGTAAAAACACTCACCCGACATGCACACACAATGTTGGTGCAAGGTTTTAGGGATCATGCAACATTGGAAATTTACACAAGAGGTTTCAGGAGACCAAACTATTTGTGACACAAACCAAAAGGTTTGAGCACACTAAAGATTCACAAAATGTGGTACTCTGCCTCCTCTGCCACATCTGCTTTATGTGGTGCATGAACAACAGAAACAGTAGTCCAATGCCCACAACTAGGGCATGCTTTATGCTCCACTCCAGGACATGTCACAGAATAGGTATTGCTAGGGGGATGGCCTAGACCTCTGCATATACTAGAAAAACGTGAAGCTAGAGCTAAAATAAAAAGTCAGGATACCAATCTCAGAAGCAGTCGTCGACTCATGGCAAGGGTACATAAATGTTTAATATGCAGGTGACACTGCTCTAACACCTTGCTTAAGTAAAAAAAAATCTTGAGGGTGGCGGCCCGATGTGCCAAGATGGTGTGCAGATAGGGTAGGTGGGCCACCCTACAATCTACCTCCTCTGCTACCTGTGCCTTCTGCTCTCGAATTTACTGTTCCCTGATAGGGCAATACAACTCCTTTGTTTGTCTCACGCACACAATGAACATGCCAGTTTTAGGAAATTACGAATCTCAGATTAATGTGATCTCTTCAGCAGAGGAGCCCAAGAAATTGGATTGCTCGGGCCCTATCATATGAAGCCCCTCGTCTGAGAATATAGCTGGTCCCTGGCCACCCACTCCCCATGGACCTTGGCACCCGCGCGCATCTCTCCCTCAGTGGCTGCGCCTCTGCTACTGGCATGCTTAGTGCTTTGAAAGAGCTGTGTTCTGAGAAAGAGCTACGGCCTGCATTCCATGCAAAATGAATGGCTGCTCTCTCTCACGTTTCAACGACTGTGCCAATGAAAGGGATCATAAACTACAGACCTTTCCTGATTACACGGGAACGTATTGCAATGTTACAAACTAAGAAGGGTCGACGCGAATGTTTGGCTTCATGCTTGTGGTGGAAATCTGTTAGGCAGGTGCACCTGTAAAACCTTCGAGAAACGCTCAGCGTCCGATTGGTAACGTGGGCACTCGGGCATTGCCCGAGGGGCCGGTGTCCAGTGTCAGCTGTGGGCTGCTTTTTTTTAGCAGTCTGGGGGCGATTTGGCGGTTTCTGTGTTGTTCAGATGCCACCAGCAGCCCAGTGGGTGCCTAAGTGGCCTTTCTGAAGGTAGATAGGCCTCCATTACCTCCCTTTTATCAAAGTGCAGAGGTGTCACTCCCTTTCTCTCTCTGGGGCTGGCCCATTAACATATGCATATTGTGCAGGGTCGAGGCCTCAATTCTATTCAGGTGTGTTTCTTCAGTGGAAGCTAATCCGTGCATTTTTTTTTACCCCCCCCTTTTTTTTTTTTAATAAAACTTCGCCGAAGCAGTGTTTTGCAAAGGCAATATGCAAATGTGGCCACTTTTTTTTAGCGTGGCCGGCCTGATTTTTAATCCCCATCCAACCCTGGAAACGCTCATTCACTGCTTCGTTAACGCACAACGGGGGCTGTCCGTATGGGTGAACTGTCTCGATGTGAGGCCGTACTGTATACTTTCTTTTAATTGTCGCTTCCATTAGCTCTGTCAAAAAACTGATGGAAAATCGGACATTTTGTACAAAAAAATGCTGAGGTCCATCATGTCGCTAGTTGTTCTATCAGCATGCTGATAATGGAAAAAAGATATGCATAAATTAAATCTTGCGCTCTTTGAAATTAAAATTAACTCTCAGTCGTAGTTTCCAACCCACACCTGTTTGCTATTTTGTCACTTCTAAAATGTCAAGGGCCACTTGTGTCCGCTCTGCCTGCTCTCACAGCGTCCACTTACACCCTCGGATGAAGAGGAATGGAAAACAAAATAAATACCCTTTTGTTTAAAATGCTTGTTTTCCAAGGTACCTCGCCATTCTCGTCGCTCAGCCATTGTACGATGAACAAAACTAACGTCTGGCGTGGAAATGCTGCGAAATTTACCATGGGGAAAGTGCAGGCTGTAATTTATTTCAAAGCTTTTTACTTTGCTGCATCGGAAGGGGGGAGTGGAGGAGGGGCTATTTTCGTGAAAGGTGCATCAGGGGTATCCGGCAATGTGAATTCAGCAGTTGGAACAGAACTAACACTGGGAGCTCTCCGGAGAGTTTGTCAATGTTCTCTTTTGCATTTTTCATTAATTATAGAAGTCAGCCGCTGAAATAAGATGGACAGAAGTCGCTGGAGGTCTGACGGTCTTTCCCTGTAAGTAATAATTGCATTGCAAGGCACCTTGTGTGCTCCTTCATTCAGCCCCCATCTTTAAGTCCCAACTGTGCAGAGTTGAGTGAATATTTAATACAGCCAATAATTAATTGCTTCCCACACACTGGCATTATTTCAAGAGTTGACAAATAGCTTGTTTGACTGCTGTAAGTTTGGAGCACAGCAATTTGCCTGGTTCAATTTAGGAAATAACATTTCTGCTATTGCTTTATCTTTTAGCCTTCTGGTACACCCAAAAATGACTTTCTTAGTCTGTTGGAAGACCAAAGGCTGGCTTAACAAAATTTGATTAAGAGCACAACAGGTGTTTGCCCTCATTTCTATCCTCTGGGTTCAATTTAGTCTGCTAAAAGATTTCACAATATGTGTTCGACCCTTCTGTAGCATGCATTGTGATATCACAAAGTTAGTGCCTTCCACGCATAAGCAAGAGGACCATTTTAATATTTGCCTGGCACCATGCAATGCCTATATTACTTACTAGTAATCCTCATTACTAAGATGTTTTTTTCTTCGTCCCTGAAGTAACTAGTCGAGATTTAATCTATTCTATTTTCCAATTTCATCACCTCCCCAAGCTTTTTTCCTTGTCTATGGGCATAGACCTTCCTCTATTAAAATATATTACTACCCCTTTGGAATCCTAAAAGTTAAAGCCCATTATGGGAAAGCAGGTGAAGGTCTTCAAGAAGAGAGGAAGGGAGATTCATAAGTACTAGGTCCAGGAAGGAAACATATTGGAGCAGTGACGTTTGCCAGCAAACATTTATGCATCCATGTATTCCTTCCTCATCCAATCTGATAGAACTTTAACCACCTCTGCCTGTACCCTCTGAATCTTTGGTAAAACTTTAGAAATTAACACGAATGAGGTAAAGTGTAAAACAGGGATCTCAGCCATTTGTTTAAGAGTACATCCTCCCTTTACCACTTGAAGCCATAGTAGAACCCCTTAAACTGCCAGAAACCACAGCTGAAAGAAATCTGCTGGAATATCCACATAGCCAAGACCTTGTGAACAATCCTCCCCATCGTGAATAGATCAAGGAAGTGATTGGAAATCTTAAACTAGAGAATACGAAGCATAAAATGCACAGATCTCAGACCTCACAGAAAGGCTTAACTCTGCATACAACCTACTAAAAGCACTTTCAGCCATATTGTGTACTGGGCCAGGAGATTCATTCCACCCTTAATGCTAAGGAGCTGATTTAAAGTTGGGTGGGGAAATTACTCTGTCTCAATTGCGACAGAGCGCCCTCGCCACCAAGGTTTGGTACGCTCACCTGATTTAGAGGCAGGCAGGCAGAAAGTATATTGACAACAGAGCCTACTCCCACTTTGTCACTGATATACAACTCTGACAGCCCAATAGAGTACAGGCATTTGGAGGTTAGCCAACCAACCACCTGTATGGTTAAATAACTTTTTTTGCTGTCCGTCACAGTCGGGTAAAACCTAGCGGTGAGGGTAAGTTCAAAAAAAATAATGACGACTCTCCCACACCATGGGTTGGACTTTAATAGGGTAGGGGGCCACACTTTCCCACTTTGGGAGTTTGATTTTGAATAAAGCAAAACTTTGTAAAAGTTTGATGGACAGCCTTCCTGTTTGAGCGAGCCATCCAACAAACTTTTACAGCATTGACAGGAACCACAGTGATGGCAGTTCCTACCAATGTGTAGAGTTGTCTGCAGGGATGGCAGAGGTCCCTCGTGAAGGCATAGAGTATGTCCTCCTCCATACTCTAAATCAGCCTTTATGGCTGAAGACCCTGGCTTAATCCTTCCCTGTCATGCACAGTCTTGTCATTACTGATGACATTTCAGATGTTGCAGTCATGTTATCAATAATGTCGCAGGCCATGTCATGAGTGATGTAATATATGGGGCAATTACAATTACTAACTATAACATCACTTTAACCTTTGTTTGTTCTGTGAATTTTTAGTTTTTTTAAACGTAACATAATATTTTATTACTATGCGGGAAGCCATCCCCAAGATGCACTCAGGTGAAGGTGGAGCGCAGCGTGGGGTTGGCTGCAGAGCCTGTGCTGTGGCCTGGCCTTGCGTCCAAACCCCGTGGTCAGCAAGACTCTCCCATGCACAGCCATCAGCCTTCCATCTCTTATCTGCATTAAAACCACTCAGATACCACAATATTGACATCAATTAGAATCACTCAGTTACAATTAACATCATATGTCACAAGCACTGGAGCCTTGGAAATCTCTAATTTCAGCATAGCAAACTCACATTCACAGTCATTTACCTAGGTATAAATTGCACTTTCTTCATCAAGCATCTCATTCAATCTGTTCTGTCAGCAAATATATGGATAAATCTTGAATAGAATTCCGTAAGTACCTTATTTAGGAGTACTCCCTTCACTAGTGATGTGTTGAGCTTACTAACCAACAGTGTCCCTTGTAAGGTTGCAATTATCAGCAACAAGAGTAGGACCGTGTTCCTCAAAAGTAGGGAAAACTTGGAAAGGACTCTTATCATGTCATCTTGAGTCAAACTGTAGACAAGAACGTTGTTTGGTCAATCTGAGACATTTGATATGCCTTTGAACAAATGATAGATGGAGCACAGAAAAACAGGAGAAGCTGGCTCTAAGCCAAATGGCATTGATCTGCATCTGTCAGCTCCTTCTGGAGTGGTGTGTTGTGTCTTCGTCTTAACTGATCTTGTGATATGCCAATGACAAATCTAGAGCTGTAAAAACGTTCTCCCTTTCAGGGTTGCCAGCATTTCTACAATCTTTGGCAATAGATAAAAATCCACACACACACATCAGTTAAGGTCAAGCAAATAGACAGAAAGTCTGATGTTGTCAGTTGCTTCGTGTACCACTACGATCGGCGACATCCACTTAGAAGGTTCTGTCTCTTCCATCACACTGTCACACACCAGACATTTAGGCTTAGCCTTGAGATCCCTCCTCACCGACAAAAGGACATTCCTCAGTTTATTAGTCTTTGGTATGGCATTCTCTTTTGATATTACATGATGGACAAAACCTTTGAGTAAATCCACAGATTGAGAAAAGATATTAGAAAACAGCTTTGCTAATTTGGATTAAACGTGACGATGACATTTTGCAACCAACATCAAGTTGTCATAGCCTAAAACCTGTTCAGGAAGATTTGGATCTCTTTGTTGTGGCCACTGTAGGTTCTAGGACCCATATTCAGCAACCTATACATTGCTTCTAATTTTAGCACCCTTAAGTTCTTGGGATGTTTCAAAGTATCATTCAACATCTATAGGACGACTGCCATACCTTACTATCTTAGTATCAGGGAGAAGTAAAGTAACATTATCAAGTAACCCCAACACTTTACCACCAACCAGTGTAAGCCTAGCCCTAGAATCTGCGAGCACCCTCACACTATTATTACCCATCCTGTTCTCACAGCTATGTTCTCCTGCCCTACTTTCTACACATGTAAGATTAAATCTTCTAAAGTAGAAGCTTGATGTACAATTTTGGCTTGTAAACTGCCTTTGGTTTGCCTAGACCACTCCCTCTTTCCCTTACACATTCGAGCAAAGTGCCTTTGTTTTTACATTTTTGCCAAACTTGACCAACTGCAGGAAAATTCATGCTTGTGGCAAAATGTCCATTCAGACAACATCTGAAACGGAGAGATTTGGTCACTGGGTTATTTTTTCCACAAGACAGAACACATATAAACATGAATCAACTTATTTCATAGCTCATTGTACATCAGGCATGTCCCCATCCCTTGATAATTGCTGAATTTACGTTAAATTGTGAATTCACTAGAAATTGGTTAGCAATTCTAATGGCCTTGCCTAAAGGCAACTTTTCAGTCAATAATAACGTTTCCTGCTTTTAAATTATAGGTTATGTGACCAGCTGACCTCTATTCTTTTTATTGCAACATGATCTGTAACTATGCAGCAGTTGAAGATCCACCAATAGGCTCCCCAGGAAGTTGACCTCTCCCCAAAAATATACGTTGAACCACAACTTAATTGGTTTTCCATAGTTCAAATCCAATTCTACAATGGCTTGTTGATATTTACCAAAGTTATTTTCTTCCTGGTCTTCTCCTAATAAAATAGGGGTAGTTTCTTCTAAATACGGCATCCTTCTGCACCGAGGCAATGTTTTAAAAGAGCTAACTTTTTTCCTGTAAAAGTTTCAACACCAATGGATTCAATATAAGCTTGAATTCTAGCTTTCTATTTGCCCCATTACAGTTCTGGATATCCCAGTGCTGCTTAAATAGTGCACAAGGAGCTGCAACACCCTCCACATCAAAAACACACTGTGGTGAGTTGAATTACCTGGAAATAATAGTCATTAAGATGTGTGAAATATACTGAATGGTGGCACCGTGAAGAACTCAATACAAAGGAAATAGTTTGTATGAGGTTGAAACAATTTGACAATCATTACTATTGAATTGCACACTCGCTGTGTTAGATGTATTGCAGAGTAGAAATATCCTGTGAGGAAACAATACACAAATATTCAAAAGCACGCTGGTACCTGATGAGCATGATCATACAAAACAGTTAATACCTTAGCTTTGGGTATTTAGTCCTTTTCACACCTGGAATGCTGTGCACGATGATGATAGCAGGGATCAAATGGAATGGCCCGGTTGGGTCAAGCAACACTTGAGCATGTGATGACACAAGTCATGATGAGTCAAACATTGTTGCACTCGTGAATGCCTTGTGCATTCATGATAGCAGTGATTCTACAACCAGATTGGGTCAGGCAATGTGAAATGAAATGTGGCATTTATAAAGCACAAACTGTCACTCCCAGTGGAGCCTCCTGGCGCTACAAGATAACGAGCTTCAGCAGTGAAGAGTTAGGATCTAGATGAGTGACTGGGTATGACTTCACAATGAGATCTCTCCTCAAAATGATTTTTGCACATTATGAATCTTGATTTCAAGGCAATACATAATTTCAGTTAAAATGTAAAAAAGATACCAAGCCCCAAAGGTGATCAATGTTTGGCACAGCAACGTATACGCGATGGCTACACCATGGCGTCAGCAGTCCAGAATCATTTCCACCATTAACAGTGGTTTACCTCATCAGCTTCTTCGGGTGGTTCCCCCCATTCTAGAGACCCACTTATTGTCACTTTGAGAAGACAAAACACAGGTATGTAAAATAAGAAATGTAATAGAACAATGGTTACATATAGCCATCAAGGTGAGGAATTTCCAACAACTTTCTTTTCTACAACACTGCAGTGGAACATTGACACATAAACACTTCACTACACTCACTACACAATGAGCTTACTCTTGTGTGGCTGGTTGCATCTAACTCCCTAAACTGCTCCTTGGCCTCCCATTTAGTAGTGCATTTTCCCCATTTTCTAGTCACTCTCTCTTGTTCCTCTTCCAATTAGTGCTGAAATGTAGTTGTATGTGTGTGGAAATGTCTGCAGTAGGGGCAGAGATTTCCACACATAAGACAAAAGAGGCATAGGTTGATAACTCCACATGTAGGTTTGTTGATACCATTTTGTGGTACTTGAGTAGTATTATTGTAGTTCTACTAAACATACCACAAAATGCAGTTTGAGAATAGGCCTGCTTTAATCTTGTAAATATAGTAAAATCACTCTATAAGGAGATCCTCTATGTGAGGGTCTTACTTAAGGAAGTACTTTAATATGCACCAAAATATTACGCTAAGCATGACAAAATTATTAACAAAGAAGATTAAAAGTTCCTAGTTCCTTCTTAGATAAAGAAACAACGCCATATACTAATCTTTTATTGATGGACTAACTGATACAAAAAGATTTAACAGTACGGTCTGTTTCCTATGTTATCCTATGAAATGGATTTGTGAAGCCCATGTCTGCACCCTCGGAACACAGCTGTACTTGCAAAAGATCCAGAGAAACAGTGGTACCAAAATCTCAGGCGACGAGTAAAGTTATACTTGAACGGGTAGATGATCCAGTTGCTATACTTCAACGGTCAAACATATCTCTTAGTTTCCACTGCAATGATTTTAGTTTTAGTAACTGGTTCTGAAGTATTAAATGAGTTTAGACTCACCCTCCACAAAACCATATGGAAACACAAATGGTGGTGGATCCCTGTCAAAGCACCAAAGTTCCAACCCCAGGCTTTCTGGTTTGCAGGGTTGGTGCCTCGAGTCCGATGTCCTGGTGTATGAACAACAGTCTACTGAACTCCAACCAGCCACAAGCTAGTCCATCAAGGGTAATAGTCGGTTTATACAGCACAAGATGCTAAGGTGAACCACAAGTCGAGCTCAAAGTATTTCCAGTGCGAGGTCTGAGGTCTATGGTCCATAATCTCTGACTCTAGCCACAACTACAGCTGGGCTCTGAATGTCACTGACAAATAGGCTCTCCCCATCAAAGAGAGAATCGTCTCCATAGGCAGCAGTAAGTCCTTCACAGCAATGCCACATCTTCCTCTCCATTCTTTGCCTAGCAAGAGAGGCAGTCACAAGAAGAAACTTTTCTCTGGATCATAGGGTTTTCCAAGTGACACTGACATGCACCTGTTTCTTGATTGAGGGAGTAACGCGGAAACAAATTGAAAAACTCAGTGTTGATGGTCAGTGTTGACCACTGAGATGACTGTCAATCCTTGAAACTTGGGAGACTCCTTCAATCCCAGATGTGCATAAATAGCACATGATCAAAGACTGTTAAAATGGACCTCCTCCTGGACTGATTCGAACTTGTCCATTTCATGTGATTTCTGCCCACAGGAAGCTTGTTTTAGCAGAAAATATCTGGATGGCAGAGGAAAACCTATAGTTGAGGGGCATTTTCTCCTTGGACCAGCCAAAATCTAACATTACTTTTGAATGTATGATGACTTTGAGTTGAATTTTCATGCACGATATTAGTTAAGTACATTTCATGAAAGTTTGCATAATTTAGCATAACTGTTGAGAAATTTTGTGAAATAAAAATTGTAATTCCTCCCACCCATAATGCAGAGATGGCAGGAACAAAGGGAGGGACTGCGCCAACACTCTGGCAGAGGCATGACGCATCTTCAAAGGCCTGGTGGGCCACCTTTCAAACTCAAAGCACCAACTGTACCAGGGCGTTGGGACTAGGGAAGAGGAATGCAAACACATGTTCTCCCAGATCAGCAGAGCCTTGGGCAGCCTTTGCATAAGATCATACACCATTCTGAATACAGAAACAGAGAGTACAGTGAACTCTCTGTTGCTTCAGTCAGTCATGAATGCAAACCTCGCACTTAACAACTGTTATACTTTACCACGTACACACACCTCCATATATGCCATAAACCTGATGGAGATAAAGGACCTCAGATATGGTTACTGCCTGGGTCAAAAGTATCATGCCCATAAAAAGGTGGAAGTGGGAAGTGTTTGTTGTGAAGAGTCATCTCATTTCCCTCAGAAAATAATTGTAAATTGCAATATAGAGTGTGACCACTCAGTATGCTTTATGTTTGTCCTTATTTCTGCCTTCAGATTATAGGAAGATGCACTTTTGTTTAAAAAGTCTCAAGCCCACACATAATGTGTGTGTTGCATGCCTCATCCAGCTGGCTTATACCTCTAGATGACCTCAACGTTCCTAATTGTAGAAAGGGGGGCTCTTTGATCTTCTTTTAGGACTGTTCAAGTTGATATGTTGCCCCATAGGAGAGTGTAGGCGGGTGGACCCACGTTTGACGTTTTGTGTCATTCATTTATTGTCTGGTAGGCCCAAGCATACATGTGGGATACTGTTTTGATCGGGAGGAATATGGGATACTGGAGGTGAAATGTTTGCAATTCCCAGCACAGTTTTTCCTCACATAAATGGGAGCAACTTATATTTATTTAACCTACATTTGATGTCTGCAAGGCATGGCTGATAAGAAAAAGTGTTGGAAATCATGCACGCCACACCACCCTGGTCACTCATGAGTCTTTAGTTTTCAGAAATGTTTGCTTTTGGAAGGTTTCCCTTGATGCCGACTTATCTGGACTTAAATACTGTTGGTACCCACATTGTAAAAGTCTATCTTATCTAACCATCATTTCTTCTCTTCATGTGGTCATGTGTAGGGTAATTTCCCTTTCCATGTGATACATTTTGGTTTTTATTCTCAGACCTGTGGGAATGCAGACATTAGAACATTGCTTATACCTATTGAATGTCTCCTAATGTTCGCAGTTTCACTGTATATAAAACACTTTTCTGAAAAAACTCACTGAGAATTACCTGGAATTAGTAGTAAATCGGAATGAGGTGTGCCATGGCTAACAACCATCCAAAATCTCATATTCTTCAGTTCATTTATAACAAGCAACAGCTCAGTCATTGTTTTAGGACAAGCTATTAACACTACAGGCTGTATTGCAGAAGTGCCCCGTGCCACAGTGCATTGTGGTATTACAGAAGGTGTCGTAGAGACTTGTGCGGCACCTTCTGTAATACAGAAAGCGCTGGTGCACATGTCAAAGGGCACTCCCTCATTTGGATGGGGGTGTGGCCCCAGGCAAATGTGGGAATCACTTGCCTCTGCTCCCATGCCATATTATGGATGTATTATGGATGCGGGAGAAGAGGCAAACATGCCCTTAGGAGGTGCACTGAGATAGCGCCACAAAAAGATGGTATCTTCTCAAGGGCTGAAAGGGGGTCCCAGTCACTCACTGCACCTGCCTGCAAGAAGATCTCTAATTCCATTTGAAATTACAGGTGGGTTGCCGCCTGCACATAGAAACATAGAGCAGCTTTTAAACAGCTGCTCTGTATTTCATTTGAATGCACTTCCCCAGGGCAGCACACGTTTGCGGCTGTCCTGAGGGCAGGGCATTCTTCCTAATAGAGCACACTTTCCTTTTTTACACCCAGTGCACCTTCTTTAAGATGCACCATGGAACAAACAGGAAAAGTGCACCCTATCTGTAATAGGCCCTCTATGTCTCTTGGGCCAGAACAATCTGTTGGATGCATACTTTGGGACCCAGACTACATGTCTTGTAATGCACTAGCACATAATTGGTGGTATTATTCAAATTTAAGAAACTGAAATGAGGTTGTTTGATAAGCAAACTTTTAGCATCTTCAGGAGATATTGTTAGTCAGTTATGCATGTATGTGGCAGGGCTCTCCAGGTAATACGTTCATGTTACATACAAACCAGAGATAGCTTATGTTAACATGAAGGGCATTATCTCTTTAGTGTGTGTATGCATAAGGCTGAAGGTCTAGTGAACTAATTTTCTGAATGGCTATACTTGTTAACAGAGTGTGCAAGATCACCATATTATTCCAGCAGCAGGATGACATTATTTGCTGTAACAAAAAAAACAGAAACACAGCAGAGAGAAAACTTTCATTCTGCTGTCCGGGGAACTATGGGCCACATGTATAATTATTTCAAACAGTGATTACCTAATTGCAATTCCCTGCGAATCGCAATTAGGTAATCAGTATTTGAATGTATGTAACTCCACGAACCTCATTTAGAGTTTCCTAATGGGTCGCAAACTGACCTACCTCATTAGTATTAATGAGGTAGGTCGCAGTTTGCGACTCATTAGGAATCGCTAAAATCACAAGAATGGCGGCCTGCTAGGGTCAGCAGACCATCATGTCTGTGATTGCTTTTAAATAAAGCATTTTTTTTAAATGCAGCTCATTTTCCTTGAAGGAAAACGGGTTGCACTTAAAAAAGAAAAATTAAGTTTTCTTTTAATTTTTTCAAGAGGAGGCAGTGGTCCGTGGGACCACTGCCTGCTCTAAAAAACATTTTTACAAACTTTCGCAAATGGGAAGTGGTCTCTCAAGGACTACTTCCTGTTTGCAAATGGGTACCACCTACTTGAAGTAGGTGGTAAAATGTGAATCTTTTGCAACCACATTTCGGTCGCAAAACATTCATACAGACCGCTGCGATTCAGTATTTTGAAGGGACGCCCTAAACATGCCCCTTCCTAATATCATATTGACATGTATTCTCAATTCCAAATAGAAATTCGGTAACATGTTACCGAATCACAATTTGGAATTTATACATACCAAAATGCATTTTACCAGTCTTAAAATGCCAAATTCTGCTAATCGGGCTGTTTGTGACCGGTAAAATGAATGATACATGTGGTTCTATGTGTGGTGATTAGCACTGCAAGGCCATCTGACCTCGCACAAAACAAGTTTGGAATGAAGAAGGAAACAAACACATCAGTTATAGTTACTTGATTTTTGAGTGTGTCTCTAACAGAGACATTGTTTGTGCAGATACGAGAATGCAGCATAGAGGTTTCCTCATACCTTTCCATAGAAAAAGGTATAAAGAGACCCAGGAATATGGGAGGAGCAGACACAAAGCCTGATGCAACATGCCGAAGCACCATTATACGACTGCAGGAACGGCATTCTGTAGTATACTGAGATAGTTACACGGCTTGACATAAGGTGTTAAAGAAATTATAAATAATAGCTCAGCCAATATACCACTGATAGCATATAAATATATCTATATATCTATATATCTATATATCTATATATATATATATATATATATGTGTGTCTTCAACTAAAATGCCCTCATTTTGAAATCGCACTCCATAGCATTTTAGTTAAGATCAGCCAGCTTTTTGTTCGTGGATGCTTCATCTGGCCTCACACGTTTCGGAGCATGGCTCCTTGTTCAAAGGCAGCCACGATGTTTGCAGTGTGCTGAGAGGCATATTTCCCTGCATAAAGTTCTCCTTAAGTCGGTTCTAGGTGAGTAAACTTGTGTTGCCTGCTGGGAAAAATAGAGTATTCAAGTAAGCTGTTCTATAGTAGAGTCTGTGCAACATCATGCAATACGCATTACTACATTACCCTTAGTGGGCCTCCAACTAGTAAAAAGCAGTAATTACTCTACTCTGCTGTTCCACAATTAAGTTCTGGATTTTCAGGATCTTGTGGCACCCATTCAGCATTTTGGGGTGGTGCAGTTCTCACGGCTGTGCTGCCGCTAATTTTATGTTGAACCTAAACACCGTCATTTTGAAAATGCACTCCACAGCAGATTAGTTAAGTTCAGCCAGCTTTTTTTTCCGTGGCTGTTTCATCTGGCCTGACGCGTTTCGGGCCATGACTCCTTGTTCACAGGCTGCCACGGTGTTCACAGTGTGCTGAAAGGCATATTTCCCTGCATAAAGTTCTACTTAAGTAGGTTCCAGGTGAATAAACTTGTGTTGCCTGCTTGGAAAACTAGTGCAATTCAGTAAGTAGTTCTAAGTGGTACATGCGACAATCACATCCAGACTGGACTATTCAAACGGCCTATACCTTGGCCTGCCCAAATACTTGGTGCAGCGCTTACAGATCGTGCAGGATGCGGCTGCGAGATTAATAAAACCAATTCCTTTCAGACATCATATCTCTCCGCATCTGCGCGAACTGCACTGGCTTCCAGTAGCAAGCAGAGTTAAATTCAAAGTTCTTACCTTAGCGTTCAGAGCATTGAAAGGTACCTGCCCTACCTACTTAAAACTCAGACTCCCCCGCTACCATCAGGAGAGACATCTACGCTCTAATTCTCGGCTTCAGCTATCCATTCCACGAGTTAGGAAGGCCAGACTTGGGGGCAGATCTTTCTCCGCTGGCACGGCGAAACTTTGGAACGCCCTGCCTCTGGCCATTCAATCTGCCTCGACAGAAGCAAGCTTCAAGAAGCTCCTAAAGACCTGGCTTTTTATGCAAAAAACTTAAACCATTTCACCTAGCTTCCTCCCAGCTGAAAGCACTCTCTTAGCGCCGGGACACCTCCTTGAGAGGTAGCTGTTCGCGCTTTACAAGCATCTGTATTATTATTATTATTATTATTATTAGTTCTATAGTATATATATACTTTATTTATTCTTTCTATACAAACCCAATTTTCTATACAAACCAAACTTAAACTATGCAAACGTTAAACTTTAGAAATAGTTCTAACTTAAAATTTTTATTTGGGCATCCCCAATAATAACTTACATTTATAATTTTTGCATCACCTCCAATTTACTATATGTCTGCACCTCTGTCTCGTTGCACAACTCGCCACACTACATTAACTATAACTTGCCACTCTATCATGCACTGTGTTCTCAGAAATTGTCATTTGAGCTTTATTAAGTGTTATTATGACTGCTATGACTTCACATGCGGTAAGTCATAGAATATGCAGGGGTATAACCAAAGGGTGTGTGGCGTACATTGGAGTGGCATAGACTGGCGTGATATAGAGTGGAATAACAAAGAGTGGAGTGGCACAGAGTGGAATAGTAAGGATTTGGAGTGTCATAAACTGGAGTAGCGTAGAGTGTAGTATTATACAGTGGCATGCCAGACATTGAAACAGCAATGAGTAAATTGGCATATAGTGCAGAGGCGTACAACAGAGCTGTGTACAGTGGAGTGGTGTAGAATGAAGTGGCATACAGTGTAATAGCGTAGAGTCGAGAGTAATAGTGTGTAATAGCGTAGAGTGGAGTAGCGTACTGTGTAGTGGTGTACAGTGCAGAACCATAAAGTGGAATACTAGACAGCGGAGTGGCCTAGAGTTGAGTTAAGTAGAGTGGAGTGGTGCACGGGAGTATATTGTAAAATGTTGTGGCATAGAGTGTAGTTGTAGGTGTGTACAGGGAAATGTGGTCTGACATGTATCAATGGATTGCAATGGCATGTGTAGTCACAAACCATTGATCATGTTACCTTTAACTCAAAGTAGATGATAACTGATTCGCAAGGGAGAAGATGCCTATGTGGGTCACTCGCCCCTTTGTGAATGATGTTGGTGGATTTCATATAGAGCAACCCCACCCCTGCTCAAATGCTAAACCGGTTTTTTTTGGTTACAGGCAGCATGGGCTCCTTTATAGAAAACGAAATCCAAACACAGGGATGGCAGTCTGTAGTTCCTTGTATCCCACAATACATTTGTTTTCAGCCAATCAAAAGGGGTCCCAAATAGCGATATGCCCAATCATTATTCAGTTCGCCATTCATCCTGTTGCCCTCTGCAGCTGGAGATGTTGTGATGTGACCTAGGACTCCATAGTATATAAGTACAAAAGAGAGCCACTTCTGCTAGAGATCATCAGCTCACTAGGTATATAGACAGCATGAGTCCAAACATACAGGCTGCCTTAATCTTGTGTTTAATTAAAAAAAACGTTGTTCACTCTCAAAATGATAAAGCACTTAATTAAAAGTTAAGAACCTTCAATCATATTTGAATTACTGCTCATTTGATTTCAACAATGCATTGCAAGTTCAGAACATTGTGGAAATTAATTTTAAAGTGGAAAAACTGTCACCAGTAGGCAAGTGTTTAGATGCACGAAACGTCCATAAACACACAATAACATTTCTAAAAAGATGAAATACTTTATAAGGGTCCATATCCACCAATCTTTCTATTTATATTTTGAGTGGGGTATTGTTTCACATAACTCTTTAACCCCTTCGCTGCGGGGGTTAATCCCCCGCTGTGCTGGGGGGGAAGGGGGGCGGCACAGCGCCCGCATGCTCATGACGAGCTGAGCTCGTCATGAGGCACGGCGCTACTGTGCTCATGACGAGCTCAGCTCGTCACAGGTGCATTACCTGCCGTGGAACGCTCAGCACAGCAGGGGAATTATCCCCACATGTGAGCGTTCCACGGCTCATGACGAGCTGAGCTCGTCATGAGCACCGGAGCGCCGTGGCTCATGACGAGCTCAGGATTCAAAATGGGTCGCAAATACCTCCTAAGTAAAGGCAGACACTATGAAAGTAATGTAGACACAATACATATCTTATAAGTCCTCATCCTTGGTGCCTATCACAGCATTGTTGACATCAACTAAAGATAATTTGATGTTATTGAATGTTATTAACTTTTTATTAGGTCTGCGATCATTTTGAGTGTAAGCAAAGTTATGTTTGATCGAAATCGAGATTAAAATCACATTGATTATTGATGCATATTTGGGCTCATGCTGTCTGCATATCTAATACATTGATGATTTATCACAGAGGTGGCTTTATTTTGTGTTTACATATTGTTGGATGCTCAGCCTCTCCTTAGCGCTACATGAGCCTGCTCTTGTGTTTGACACTACTTTTACATGCTCTACTAAGAGGGGGTGTATAATCCCACCGTCAAAGTCTAAACCGCAGCTAAACAAAGGGGGTTCTTGACAAAGTTAATGTGGTGTTCTGCTAGTAACCTTTACGAATGGGCAATGTATGGTCGTGGTTAGTCACCTCAGATATTGTTCTGAAATAGTGTGAAGACACATGAGATGGTTATACCTCCATATCAGATCAGAAATTGAAATTGAGGGAGACATTATAGTGTGACATTATGGCAGCTATGGACGTGCAAAAGACTTATTTGAATAGATCATCAGTTGAATATCCTTTGGATAATTTTGTATTGTTCAGTAGGAGACAAGGCCTAATATAATCTAAGCTGCAAAGATTTTGTCCCTCTTTATAAGAATACATACATTCGCTTATTCCCTCGCCCACAGGAAGAGGACTGTCATATTGGGAAACAGTGAAAAATGTATTGGCATTTTTCTTTGGTTGTTTTCAGGGATACTATGAATATTGCATCATCCTATGAATCAAGTAAGCATGAATCAAGTATTTTAACAGAGTTGTACCACTGTTGTGATGTGCTTTATGCGCTTAATGTGAAACTCATGTGTTAGACTTATGCTGTGCCTTCCCCAAAACCTTTTGCCTTAGCCACCTCTTGCTGCTGAAATTCTTTTTCATTGGTTTTAGGTCTCTGAGCACTTTACCATTGCTATCCAATGCTAAAGTGCTTGTTCTCACTCCTTAAAAAATGGTAAAATTGGACTCTACCTGATTCGTATATTGAAATTCCTTTTATGTCCTTAGTAAAATGGTACAACATGTAACCAGGGCCTGTAAATTAAACACTACAAGTTGGCCTGCAGCACTTTTTAAGCCACCCACTTAAGCAGCCCTTTAAAACATGTCTCAGGCCTGTCTTTGCACCCTCCGAGCAGTTGTAAACTGCCAATTTGAACTGGTAAAATAAACCTTTTGCCTCGCCTAAACCTTCCTTTTTGATACAAATAAGTATCATGGTGCTTGTGGAGTTCCTTGGAGCTTGCACAATGGGACAGAAGACCACCTTCAGGCACCACCAAGTTTGAGTACCGTAATGGGGCACACTGTTGGAATGACCAGGTGAGGGAAAGGGTGTGTGAGGTAGGAACAGCTGGGAGGGAGACCAGCAAAATAAAACTAAGGAATCGTAACTTGTGTCTTAGAACTCCCTTTCCTCTTAATAGCTAGAGACGGATGTAAAACCTTAATCACCTGAGTTATGCAGCCTGATGAATCCTGAGCTGATGGTAGATATTGCATTTGAACTTTGAAGAAAAAAGCAACAGCAGGGGTTAAGTATCTACTCTTGTTCAACTTAACACAGTACATCTAGCTAGACTGTATATACTGTGTCAACAAGTTCATACCACAAAACAGCTTTGAATGCATTGTGGAGGTTTTCATACTGGTTGTCTGAAACAGAGGTTAGTACAAAAATAGGGCAACCCAATAATCTTCTCGGGACTGGGTATAATCAATACACAATACAGATGTCCCTAGAGGAATCATTTAGTTATTAATTCATATTTGAGAACATGTCGCATATGTGAACCCAATTTGTCACATTCAGGGAAATCTCGATAAACAATGTATAAATATTTGTTTTAATCCAATTTTAGATAAGTATATTCAATTCATCATGTACGGCAACCAAAGTGCTACTGAATTTGTCCACATATTTTACAGTAGTAACCAAACACCTTTTGCTTTTAATACATATGGGTAACAATCCCCCATATATCAAACTTAAACAGATCTTTTTACATTGCTTTCACTATGCCTCCAAGAACATAAATACAAACTAAAAGGTGCAATACCATTGATGTTTCAGTCTCTCTAACGGTCTAAAACATCTAATGCAATAAAAACATAAAACAACATGTACAGAAAGACAACCCTGAGTTCAACAATATCGTCTGCTCAACACTCAAAAAGCACAATGACAACACATCTCAAGTGAGTGCTTATATATACAATGTGCTGGATATACATATAGAATGTGCCAAGAATAATAAATAAATAAAGTGCCACCAATCACCATTCAACATGCTATTTAGCCAAAAGTCATTCCAAACCCAATGATGACTTCAGAGTGACCTACATAGCAACACCGGTGCCACCGTACCATCAAGTGACACATGATTAACAATAAATAGAAATAGAAAGAATCATTCAAGGAAAAATCCTCAGTGAAGGCATACACCGCTATCCCAAACATCACTCCAAAACAATAGGAGTGCCCCATGTCCATTAAGTGAACTGCAGGCAACTCCCCTTACCTCAAAACTGTTTCCAAATCTGAAAATTAGATTATAGGAATGTATCATTCTAGATAACGCCACCATTAACTCATCAACTCTTTTCTTAAAGAACACAATACTCACAACTAAGACGTACGTCTGTATTTTCTTAATAGGCCATGAGAACAAAACGCCATCGGCAAGTTAGAACTACTCTTTAACTAAAAGCAAACAGACATACGTAAAGTCCTATTAAAAAAAGCCGCTGCGTCAACTAACTTAGTTAAGAACCAGCGTCGCTCAATTAAAAGACATATGTAAAGTCTCATTCAAAAATGCCGCTGCGTCAACCTACTTAGTTAAGAACCAGCGTCGCTCAATTAATTAATTTTTTGTTTAGTTTCCACCTTTGAAAATGTTATTGGTTAGTTTCGACCTTCGATATTTTTATGCAAGTGTTTTTATTGTTTGCAATCATGAATCAAATGATTTGATGTAGGGGAGACCTTCCTAAGTAATTCCAAAGGAGTATTTTTTCTAGATCCGTGCATTAATGCGGTAACAGTTTCACAGTTTTATGAAATATCATCCTCTACACCAGGCTTCACCAACGAGTAGCTTGCGAGCTACTTGTAGCTCTACAGCTGCCCATAAGTAGCTCTGCTGTGTGTAGCCCACTCTACTGAAATAGAAGCTTTTACAATTTATATATGCATCCCAAAATTGAAAAACCTGTATTTGAGAGGTAAATCTGTATATTTTTAGAAAACATAAGCTAATGTTTGGGCAAAAATGCTTGCATTTCCTAAACATGTTTAATGCTCAATGTTAGAGTGATAAATCATGCAGCGTTAGAGGGACGTATTACTAACATTCCCTTGGTGCCAAGGGCATTGCAGCTATGGATTAGCTATGTAGGGGCATTCCACATTGATAAAGCCTTTTTAACATTTGTTGGAACCGGAGGTCTCTGGTTGGCACAGGTATGCAATTGTGACAAGCAGGGACCCTCACTTCCAGTCAGGGCAAGGGAACTACTCCTTCGAATAACCCCTGCTCACCCTCTAGGTAGTGTGGCGCGAGCAGACAAGGCTAATCCTCAGGGCGATAGTTAGTTAAGCATTTATGATCACACACAGTAAACCCACTGACCCACCACAAATGGACACCAGTCGTATGGTTGTATCAAAAATACGTATACTTTGTATAAAAGGTAGATTCAAGCAGAATTATCACAAGACCAGAATAACGTTTAGCGAGTTGAGGCCACCAGATTACAATAGGCAAGTTTAGTCTTTGAATGTTCGTTGTTCAGCAAGGTACGATGACAGGGAAATAGGAACGTTGCGGACCCTGGATCCGATATGAACTCGAGACGGAGTTCAAGTGTACCTTGCTTGTGGAAGTCTGAGGCGTTTCAGGCACGGCTACTGGTGAGGGCGGACCCGGGACGGGGCCGACGGTTCTCCAGAGGATCTCTCCGACTCGGTCCTCCTCGAGAAGTGAGGCGGTGGAGCAGGACTGTCGAGGGTTGCGGCGATCCGTGGTCGATGCAGCTCACAAGGCGAGGCGCCGTTCGGGCCTGCGGGACATACTACTTCTTAGCAAGCCGGGTCGTACTCGTGGATCTGTGAGGGGCGTCGCGTTCTATGGCAGGCGGGTGAGGCACCAGGCTTCCGGTACCACTGTACGAGGAGGCCTTTCTTGAGGTCCGGCACGTGCCTTGGTATGCAGGACCAGACAGTCGGGTACATTATGACGTACGGACCGTCCGAGGCTATGGAATGCGCTCCATGCAGATTCCGGCTGGAGAAGATGAGAGGTACCCAACGCGCTCCGTTAGCGGCGAGGCGACAGTAGAGCGGGCGGCCCGGCACTGAAGCGGAGAGCGGCTCAGGGATGAGCGGGGCTCTCTACGGCGGGGCGACCAGGCTCTGAGCTGTCACGACCTCGGAGGGGGCAAAGGCACCCGAGTCACAACTCTGGCCAGGGAATAAGAACTAAGGCCCAACAGCAGACGGGCACAAGCAGAATAGAACCTAATGGTCCTGGGGTTCCGTTCAGGGGGCAAGCTCTCGATCAAGCCCTTGGAGATCGTTTAAGGCACAAGTCTACAAAGTCCTCTCTGGTCCTTTCCTCTCCCTTCTCAGAAAGGCACCACTGCAGGCCAGTCTAACAGGATACAGATTGGTTTCCATCCTTCAGCTTCTCTTGGTCCTTCTAGTCAGGCAGAGGTTCGTCGTGGTCATAACTGGATCTGATGTGTAAGGAGTGGGGCTCCTATATTTATACTGCGTTTCTTTTGTCTTTGCAGGCCATGGAGCCTGAGCCTAGTTCAACCCGGTTTTGGAGTACTCTGTTGACAGGACGCTGCCGTCTTCTTTCAGGGTGCAGGGTAGAGACATCAGACGCTCCGCAGGAGGTGGAGCCAGCATTGTGGTGGTGGAGCACAACCCTATTCAGAGTCAAGGACTACTCGGCCCACCCATCCTGGAGTAAGCACCCTATTCACCACCTGGAGCCCCCGACTGTCCCCGGGAATCTCCCAGCCCTGTCACTCACACAAACTCAGACAGCAGATACACATTATGGCAGAGGCGGGCTGAAACAGTTAGGCCAGCAAAGGCTAACTTTCTAAAAGTAGCATTTGCAAACACAGGATATTAAAATAAACCTTACTAAAGGAAGTATTTTATTATTCTGAGTTCAGGCATACTAAACTCGACGTGCTACCGTGTTCCCTGAGCCTGCCGGGACTAAAGCGTGTAATAGTGCCGACAGCTCATCTGGCCTAAGAGAACCGGTAGCCCTTCAATCGCGAAGAATGAAAAGGGCGGTAATTCACTACTAGGACATGCCACATTCTAGGCTTGTCCTACCGTACGCTTACAATGCACCCTGCCCGTAGGCCTACCATAGGGGTAACTGATATGAAGGTTAGGGAAGGTTCAGGGACTGGCAAGTGTGGGCACTTGCCCAGTCAGCGTGACAGTACGGGACTGTAGTTGGGGTCTGCGATGGCGGACCCGAGACATATCTTACGAGGCCGCTTCTGTGGGTGGCGCAACCAGCGCTGCAGGCCCACTAGCAGCATTTGTATCTACAAGCCCCGGCACTCCTCGTGCACTTTACTGGGGACTGACAGTAGACCAAATAAGCCAATCGTGGAAATCAATTACACATACACTTTACATTGAGAGCACTTGCACTGCGGCACGGATTGGCCGTGGCGCAGTGCCCTGAGCATCGTACACTAGCAAAACAACTGAGGCACATCAACAAAAAGTGGAAGGGAGACTCACGCCAAGGTGCCAGGTCTAACAACATTACTTCTGGAATCCCTGCCTGATGTACTGAGGTTATTATTGGTAATCCTGCATGAGGTGGCCACAAATTAAATCTTGTCAGATATGGTCACAGTTACAGTACAAATAATAATAGTAGCTTGGGATCATTTTCATTGAACAGAAGTAGCTCTTATTACACAAAAGGTTGGCGACCCCTAATCTACACCCAATGGGACAATATTTTTCTAAGCAGTATTTATGATATTTATGTTTGTTGTACAACCCTTCTGTATACAATATTAAGATATACAACTTTTACCTGTGCAAGTCGAAATGAAGACCTCGTTTTAAACTGAGTGATTTCACAGCTAAACACAATAAAGCTTCACAAAGTCCAAGCCATGGTGGTAATGTTTGAAGGCTACAATTTGACGTGACCTCTGGCCTATACTCCACTAATTGCCCCCAATTAAGAGCAGCAGCGGTTCCTCCACTAAGGCGAAGGAGTGTCGCCCCATTTCCGTCTGTACAGTTAAAAAATAAAAATAAAAAGTATAATATTGTAACGTTATCATTATTTTATTTTACCGTACAGGCTCAGTAGGTTGGGGGCAGGGCGGGCTGGGCTGTTTGGAGCTGGGGGAGGAGTGGTAGGCACTTTCCAAGTGCACATGATAGATTGGCCCCACGTCTTGGTCCGGCCAGTCATGCGCACTTAGCATGCTCTTCACCAGGCAGTATTGCACAGCCTGGATGGAGAACTTGCACAGCATCCCAGCCACTGTCTGAGCGCTGAACTACAGCACTCAGACCTATCCAATACTGATGTAAGGTAGCGTTGTGATTGGCTAAGAGACTCTGGGAGCCTCCGAGCTTTCTGCTGCCGGAGAAGAGAAGAGGATGGAGGAGAGGCGGCAGCCGGCAGTACCAAGGTAAGAGCTTTTATGTTTTTTTATCAACCCCCTCCCGCTACACCACCTTGTTCGGTAGCAGCCGCTACTAAATAGGAGTCAGGTGAAACCGTATGCCCGAGTGGGATTAAGCTATGCCTTACCATCCATTGCTGGAATTCCTGCAATTTGATTTTCAGGGTGCAGGAGCATCAGGCCAGATTTTACAGGCTGAGATGGACAGCCAGTGAACACCTGTTATGAATATGCTGCAATTTCACAGGTCACATTTACCACCCACTGACAGCAAATGGTAAAAGTGAGCATTAACACCCAAAGACTTGAGTTCCCTGTAAACTTTCGCCTTGAAAAACTGGGTCTGCAGATGTATTCCCCATTCAATGGGAATTAACTCATAGTAGTTGGAATTAAGTGTGGAGATGCCGGCTGGGATCGTACATTCCAGACACCTGGAATCTTTGCATCTAAATCTCCCTGAATCATAATCAGAACCAAAAGAGAGAAACCATATCCAGTTAGTATTTACAACAGTAGTCCTGCCATTCTATGGGCACACTGTGCTTGAAGATGGTCCAAAAGATCTTTTGTTTTAAAGCTGTATCAGCCTGGCTTACACGTGTACTTAAGGGCAAAGCTCTTTCTCCATTTCCACTTTGTACTGTGGGGATTTATGTCAAATGTCCTGGCTGGAAGCTGGAAGTTTGGTTTTATTGGGTCTCTGATGTCAGAGCTGGCAGCTGCACCCGTGCATTACATGCTTCCTAGGCTGGGGCAGCATTTGATGAATGCTTTTTTCAGCAATGGTATTGATCGCTGTCATTTCTACCTGCTTTTTTATCTCTATATGTCAGCAAACCACACGCCCTTCTGGGCTCTCGAGAGTCTTCAGTGGTTGTGACTTGGACCATGTCTTTATTTTAATGAATCTGTTCAAGTCGGTTACTGGAAGACATATTCTGTTCTAACTTTTTTTCACTGTGACTGCTGAACTTATTTTGCAACGGATGTTTTGGTGGTTCAGCAATATTCATGCGTGTAGCACTTAATGATAAGCTATAAATTCATTTACGTTTTGCTCCATACTTTAATCAGTTAATCTAGTTAGTTTTTTTCCTTTTCTAGAAGAGTCTAGTAAACATTCAACATTAAACGATGTGACAAAACTGGTCCAAAAAATTCCTTAACTTATGGAACAATATGTACAGCACCATGAAATGGCCTCATCAGAATGTGGTGCTATACAATGTTTAAAAATGCATAATTAAATAAAGAAATGCTCTTGTCCAGGGCTACTCATTTCTATCATAGTTATGAGACTCTAGCACAAATCGTCCTTCCAGGGAGCACAAAGGGTCCCGCTTTCGAGGCAGGACATGGTACCATTGGGCTGATGACTCAGTCACCTGCCACTAAACAGTTCCCGATTAAAACAATGTTTCTTCTAGAGCTAAACTCTGAGGGTTAGAAAATTGTAGCTGAATTGTTAAAAGGAATTAGACTGGAATTTGCACCCATTCCTGCTCAAGTTTTCAAGGTCCTAAACCTGGCCAAGAAAGCCTGTGGATCCCAACCTTTCCAATTGGTCAAACAGTATGAAAATCATAGTGGTTTCATACAGTGACCTATTTAGATTGATAGAACGATGGCCAATCAGACTGACATGTTCTGTTTCAGCTTTAGTCACTAGCTGTTCTGTAATTTATTTCAAATGACTTGTGCATGTTCCTTGGGTGCTCTGTTTGTGGTACTGAAAATTCTGGACTCGTGTAATAAACTTTGTCGTAGCATGACGATTTTTATATCAAAAGACCGAGAATGGCTAGTACACTATGTACAAGCATTTTCGTCATATTCCAGTAACGATTTCACCTCGAAATCGTCATTTTCGTCCTGAACCCTTGGCTTCCATTTTGTGTACAGCAGCCATTTTGTGAGTTGCCCTCACATAGGCTTATAACTACAGCCAAATTCGATTCCAAAGGACACGTACACCGTAATTGACTTCTCTGTGACCTGGGCAAGCTGAAACCATTGCCCCAGGCCGAACCTGCCCGGCCAGTTCCTTTCCCAGTGGCGGAGCAAGATAGCATCAAGGCACAACATGCCATAAACCTTTTCATCGCACACACACCCTGTCTTATCTTACTCACACCTGTCTCTGCTCCCTTCTTTATGGCCTGTTTACGATGGGGATGTGCCGGGTTTTTTATTATGGGTTTCTGCAGCTTGTGTAAGAAGGAATGTTGGGTTTTTGCATGTTTGCAAAAGCTAGAACTGCCCCTTTCTTTTTTTGTACTGAGTCATGTAACGCTAAAAACATATAAAAGGCCTCTGTCCTCTTTGTTCCTCAGACTACCTCATCCACTTGCTACGACTTCTGGGTGACGTGGCCTCACTATGTTAAGTTTAATAAAGATGTCTTTTCATATTTTCAGAGTCTGTGCCCAGTTCTTGTTATATTAGTAAGTATTCCCTGAGAGTGAAAATTACCAAGTTCTTCATGTTGTATGGGAAGGCAGTGGTGGGTGAAATAGGCAGCGCAGCACCGATAATCTTGCATCAATCGATGTACTGTTGCAGCTCAAAATTGCTTGCCATTTTCATGTCTACAGATACAGGTTCCTCAAATGAATGCTCCATCTGGTAATCCACATTCTCAATCTAGGGTTTGAAAAAAGAGAGTTTCACCTACTCATACTCAGGCACCTAGCAAGGAAAAATCCCAGAGCATTACTAATACAAAATACACATAACATTATAAAAATACGTACATTACCCCTTCGCTGTGGCGCGACTTCCGCCATGGTGTGGGGGGAGGCTGAGCGCGGCGCTCCGGTACTAATGACGGCTCCACGCCATCATGAGGCACGGGCGGCGTGTGCTCATGACGGCGTGGAGCTGTAATGACCCCGTTCACTCACTAATTCGCCGGCAAAGGCAGGGAATTAGTTCCGTGTGGGCGGAGCGGCAGTTGCATGACGGCTCCACTCAGTCATGAGCACACGCCGCCCTGGCTCATGGCGACATGGAGCCGTCATGAGCACGCATGAGGTTAAAATTACGGAATGTTCATATCAGATATGACATGCAATGCCACATATACACCATAACTCATGCGGCTCACTATTTTTTCTTCTATTAGATATTTTTTTCATTGAGCATGGCGGGTGGTGTGAGATATGATGTGTGCAAATTTAAGGGCTTTAGCAGCTTTGTGTTTACTGATCACAATTAACATTTAGGGGCCGATTCTGATGTCCTTCGGAAAGGCTCGAAATTGGATTCGGGATTGCCAAATCAGATCTGGAGCTCTTGTATACGACCAAATTGGACACACTTCCGAACGACAAGTACAATGCCTGGAAACCAGTAGGGCTGACTAATTTGGTTCCGAAAGGCATTCGGACTGGTCGCATCTTTCGGAGCGAATCGCACAGCTCTATGGACTCGGTTTTCTGACCGAGTGAGTACGATGACCGATTCGGACAGCCATTCTGAATTGGTTTATCCGGAACGAATTGGCTGCCAGAATCGGCATTTGGTGGTCCATAGCAAGCCCCCTTCACTCAGGGCCATCTGAATCGGGTCTGTGTGGGTACCCAAGAGACCCCCTTTCCAACCATGCACAGTGTGGCAGGCACCATGGGGTGCCCGCCACAGGGTGCACGATTTCCACCAACCACCCCTTTCCTCAAAGGGAGCCTATGTTCTCATTCCAAACATAGGCTCCCATTAAAGCCGTTAGGAGCTCGACCAAATCATATCTGGAGGCATCTGGATGCATCGTACTCGATCAGTCAGACTCCCATGATCCGAGTAGTTCAGAAAACATTCCACAATGGATTCAGTAGGATTGTTTTCTGAACGAGATCGGTATTGGCCCCTTAATTGTGGCTGTATTCAATGACTTTCTATTTTCTTATGATACCGTAATTACCACGGGTCTCTTCTTTGCAGCGTAATTTCAATCTGACTGGCAGAAATCAAGATTTTGGAGATTGTTATTTAAACATCAAAGATACACAGAAACTGATAATCCTTTCAATCGCACACTGCATCATTTCTGGTGATATTTCAACAAGCATTGGCAATGCCAATAGGTTGGGCTTTAAAAGAATGTTGGATGATAATGTGAGGCATTACAAATAAATAGCATGGGAATAGATATGTATTTGTTTTAAGTAATAACGTGTGCCCTAAAGTAACTATAATTTGGACCCTGTGCAGTGTTGTCATCAATTATGTCATTTCACATGCTGCAGTGATACTATCAATGATGTCATAGAACATGTCACAAGTGATGCAGTATTGAAAGTAATTAACAGTGCATAGTCAGCGCGCAACTTATAGTTACTCTTAGGGCAGGAGTTAGAATTACGTTAGATAATTAAAACTGGTGAATTTCAGCGATTTGGTTTGTAAAATAAAGTGTATGTTTTAGCTAACATTTTCACTTAACTATAACATCCCTTTAACCTTTGTTTTTTTCAGTGAATTTCAATGTTTAGTTAACGTAAATTAAGATGTCCATAGTTGTGTCTGACGTGGGGTTGTAGGGTTGGGCACAGGGCCTAGCTTACAGTCACACCCAAACCTCTACTGCCGACCAACCACCAGTGCTGTGCACATGACCAGGGTTGGACACAATATCTGGACTGGGTATACGCTTCCATGCATAGCTGACATTGTATAACAATAAAAAAGTAAAAAAGGTATAATTTTTAGGCCTGGACTGTGAACTCCGCTCAGTTCGTGGAGTTTTATGCACTTAGCACTCCGCGTGGTGGAGTGGAGTTTTTTTCCCCGCTCGGTAAGTTGGTTGGTGCATGCTGCCGCTCTGTAGAATTTCTACCCGATCTGCAAGAAGATCAGCGTGAACAGCACTCCGCGCTGCACTTCGCCGCCTGCGGAACTCCACGCAGCTGAACTCCTCAAACTACGCCCAGGCCTAGTCATTTTAAGTAAGGCCGACATACATGCTTTGTCAAAAGGTCAACATTAACTATAACCAAATGTATATTTCATAAATTCAAACATTGCAATGTTTATTAGAAGTGATTGTCATAAAAATATTTTCAATAAAGCCTTTTCTGTCTTTGAGGCATTTTAAATTTTTTTTCAAGGCACAAAGTGTAACCATAGAACCAATCACTTGAGGTCCCCCAGCAGAAGAACATACAGCTTCAGCTTGGATGGCTTTTAAAAAAAATGTTATTCTCTTCTCAGGTCAATGATTTCATGACCGAGGAGACTTACTGTTTTTTTTTATGTTGTTGGGGCGGCTTCTGCACTTTCTACAGCCCCCCTACAACATTAACAAATGTTTGGTTATCCGTTTGCCTCTTCTAGGGACACTACTAGCAAGACAATATGTACTTTGAAAAATCCCTTGGGCATTATTGGGTGCTACTTGTCGGAGCACTGTATAGTAAATCAGCAGCTGCTTTTGACAATGTATTATTCCATTTTTAGTTTAAATGTAATTTGAGTGCCCTGGTGCCTACCCAGGGCATCCACACAATGTCTTAATGTGAGGGCCGCAAGGGGAGCTCCAGGGCCCTGCAGCGGTTCCATGATGAAATATCGATTACTAAAACATCGACCTACAAAAATATCGCCACAAATACATCGTCTACAAAAATATCGTAACCATATACTTAAACAAGGATTTACACAAATATCGATATTTTTTTATCGACTACTCTAATATCGATAACAATTATATCGACTACATAAATATCGACTACTACATTATCGACAATATTTAAAATAACATTACCTTCTACGCTAATATCGACAACACTAATATCGACTACCTTTCTACTTATATTAATATAAATAAAATATCGTCATTTTCTTTATAACCTTATGTACACATTACCTTTCTGTTATTCACTTTTTCATAGTTATTTAAATTCAAAAAAAGCTTTTCTAACATATATGTATATACAATATGTATTATTTATTTATATATAATAAGAAAAAATACATTAGTAATATAAAGTATGTATGACGTTACAACACATACTTTTACAACGCATACCTTTACAACGAAATTTTTACAACGCAAAAACCATTACAAACCATGTATTTACAACGCATATTTTTACAACACATGTACCTTTACAACGCATACCATTACAACGTAAGTATTAGTAAATATATAATAATTATTTTAATATAAATTAAATAAAATGAATAGATTTTAATTAAATTTAATTTAATTTAATTTCATTTCATTTAATTTATTTAATTAATATATTAATTTTTTTTTTTACCCTGTACCCCTGTACCCCAAAAACACAAAACTGAGCCTGAACAATAAAAATACCCCTTTACCCAAAAACTAAAAACTGACCCTGACCCCTTAAAATACCCCTTTACCCAAAAAGTAAAAACTGACCCTGAACCCTAAAAATACCCCTTTACCCAAAAACTGAAAACTGACCCTGAACCCTAAAAATTCCCCTTTACCCAAAAACTGAAAACGGACCCTGAACCCTAAAAATACCCCTTTTCCCAAAAACACAAAACTGACCCTGAACCCTAAAAATACCCCTCTACCCAAAAACTGAAAACTGACCCTGAACCCTAAAAATACCCCTTTACCCAAAAACTGAAAACTGACCCTGAACCCTAAAAATACCCCTTTACCCAAAAACTGAAAACTGACCCTGAACCCTAAAAATACCCCTTTACCCAAAAACTGAAAACTGACCCTGAACCCTAAAAATACCCCTTTACCCAAAAACTGAAAACTGACCCTGAACTCTAAAAATTCCCCTTTACCCAAAAACTGAAAACTGACCCTGAACCCTAAAAATACCCCTTTACCCAAAAACTGAAAACTGATCCTGAACCCTAAAAATACCCCTTTACCCAAAAACGTAAAACTCACCCTGAACCCTAAAAATACCCCTTTACCCTAAAAGCCAAAACTGACCCTGAACCCTAAAAATATCCCTTAAAAACCCCAAACATATTACATTTTAAATATAATTATATACTTACCAATACTTACGTTGTAATGATATGCGTTGTAAAGGTACCTACGTTGTAAAAAAATGCCTTGTAAATACATGCATTGTAATGGTTTTTGCATTGTAAAAGTTTGGTTGTAATGGTAGTACGTTGTAAAAGTTGCGTTGTAAAGGTTGTATACCAATATAAACATTACCAAACACTATCATACACTCTTATCGGATTACATTAAATCACATTTCACTAATGTTAACATTGTAATAAATATTTACCATTAAAATAAAACACATATAATACATTTGGTAATAAAAATCGAAAACAATTATTGATGCTACTAACTCTTTACAAAATAACGGCTTTCAAATTCAAACTAATGTTGTCAGCCAATGAATTTAAATTATATTTAATTGAACCAATCAAATATAACCATTAATTAACTCACTACTATAAATACAATTACAAACTTAACTTAAATTACCATTTTTTGGCCAAACTTGGAGGGAAACGGTTACCTAACAGCATACTACAACTCAAGTAAGTCAAGTCCCATTTCATTTATCATACAAACCTGTCGAAAAGTAGCTAAACTCCCTAAACTAAAAACATGGTCTTTATATTTGTTTAAATATAACTACAACATCCTATCAACAACCACCACAAGATAATAATTAAATGAAATTATGAACTGCCTTATCCATGTCTACTTAAAAAGCTTTTAAATAATTTTAAAAAGTTGCAAAGTAAAGTTGCAAAAGACTTGATATGTTATTACCTACTAATATATCCTAATACAATAAATAACACAAATTAACTTTCTTTTACAGAATATACAAACTTCATCTACCAATCTACAACTAAACTAACAACATCTTCTACTACATTAAGTAAGTATACCCACTGTGTCTATTAATAATCAGAAAGAAAAAATAAACAACTATAAAACTAAATCATTTTTTTGTACTATTCTTTACCACAACTACAGAACATTAAAGAGTGAAAATCTACATATAAGAACAGAAAACATAAAACTAGCAGGAAAACAACATTGTAAGTAAATTTTTGCACTTTTTCCTTTTAACGTACACATCTCAAGAAATGTTTTTCACTTTTACTAAAAAAACATATATATGTCTTCACAGATCTACCTTAGACATGGCAACAGGAGCTACTTTTATTACTTCTCAAAAAGGGAAAATAATGCTGAGCTACATGGGTTACACCTACACCCAAGAAAGAATAAAAGGGAATAAAACTTACTGGAAATGTAGTAAATATTACTCAACTGCATGCTATGGTAGAGCAAAGACTGTTGATAACAATGTTGTAAATGTACATGAGCATAACCACCCACCCAATGTAACAGAAGTCGAAGTAAGAGAAGCACTAGAGACATTGAGAGAAGCTAGTACAGGCTCACAAGAAACAAGCACCACTATTTTGAAAAATGTTTTAAGCAAGGTGCCAGAACATGTCACAGGACAGTTACCTTCAATACCCAACTTGAAAAGATTAATTGCTAAAACAAAACGAGATTCTGATCCAACTCCACCAGCACCTGAAACTTTTCAAGACATTAAAATATATCCTGAATATACTATTACACACAATGAAGATAAATTCTTAATGTATGATAACCACAGTGATGACATTTTTTATTTATTTTTTGCAACAAATAGCAATTTGCAAAAACTAAAATCGTGTGAAACCTGGATGATGGACGGAACTTTTAAAGTATGTCCCAAACCTTTCTATCAACTTTACACCATCCATGGTGAATACCAAGAAACAAATATCCCTTTAATTTATACACTGCTGCCAAATAAAACAAATGCTACCTACGTAGAAATTTTCACAACTATCAAAGATTTTACTGATAATTACTATCCACAAAGAATAATAATAGACTTTGAAATAGCCATGATTCAAGCTATACTTAAAATATATCCTCACACATCTATACAAGGGTGTTATTATCACTAAAACCAAAGTATATGGAGGCACTTACAAAAATCTACTTTAAGCATTGAATATTCAACAAACAGTAACTTTGCTTATCAGATTAAAAAGTTAATTGCATTGGCATTTGTACCAACAACAGAAGTTGCTAACTATTACAATTTACTACTTGACAGCCCTTTCTACCGCACCAATGAGAAAAAATTAACTCCCTTCTTAGACTATTTTGAAGATACCTGGGTGGGAAGATTACATCGTTCTGGCCACCGCAGACAACCTAAATTCCAAATTCCATGGTGGAATGTGTATGCTAGTACTATGGCACAGAAAGCCAAAACTAACAACGCGGTCGAAGGATGGCATAATGCCTTCCAAACCACAATAGGAAGAACACAACCCACACTTCATAAACTAATCCAAAGCATCAAAAAAGAGCAAAGCTACCAAGAACTAAGAATAGAGCAATCTCTATCTAAAATCGGCCCTAAACTAAGTAAACAAACATTAAATATGTACGAATACCGACAGCAAAATATAAGAATGTACCCAAGTATCGAAGGTCTTGAATACTTAGAACTAATAGCCAAATCTATCCTTTAACAAGCAACACATAAAAACATTTCAAACAATAAATAAAACAAACTTTTTTTTAATGTAGTTAAATTATGTCATGTAAAAATAAATGTAATCTATTATTACAAGACATAATAAAAGGACATTTAAAAAAATTGCACAATATAGCACAATCCACCCCAAACAAAAATATAATAATAACTTAACTGTTCTGCAGCTGTAGAATGTGTTCCAAGAACATGGTTTCAAAACGATTAGAACCAAAATCAATCCACAAGTTTAAAAAAAATCCCCACAAAATGCAAAATATACAACTGTTTTATAAGGGTCCCACGTAGCAATACTCTGGAGAACGGAACCATAAAAAACCCGAAAAATAATCACGATAAAAACGCTCCAAAATCCCGAAAAATTAAGAAATGTAGTGAAACATTTACCTGTATTTTACAAAAAGTACGAGATAAAATCCATCTGCTCACCAAAACGAACACCTGTAAATAAATACAAACAAAACCCACCCACAATAAATACGAAAGCCAGAAAGCCTAAACATAACATATAAAACATAGGAAAACACCTGAACTAAATCATTTACACAATACATAAACCTTAATTTCATAAGAAATATCTAAGAAAGTACATTATCAATAACGACCTTAAATAACACGTATTTTTCACATAAACTGTAAAGTACAACACATAGCAACACGTACACACTACAACTAGCTCTATAATGTCTTAAAATGTAGTTAAAATTAATGTAAAATAAACTTACATTCACCAACAAGAAGCAGCTCCCAACCGCGAGGTTCCGTTTTCTGAAATGACCCAAACAACGATGTAGATAGACTAAAAAGTGAAGTTCAAAAAACAAAATGGCAGCACAATAAAAATAAAAATAGGACTAAATCCCCATTATTAAAAATAAACAATAGAGATGAATAGCAAATTATTTTCCATGTTTTGTAATACTTTACTTATTGTTTGTAAATAAACATATGATTAATGTAAAATATACAATAATATATTTAATATATTTATATATTAATTAATTATTGTATATTAAAAATATGTTTTTGATTGTTAAAAAATATTTTTTATATGTATAAAACTGAGCACTATTTTATGTACATACTTTAGAAAAATACAATTACATGTCAATTAATTAACATATTACATTTTAAAAAAGAAAATTTAAAATTTAATATACTAATTAATGTAATATAACAATGTATATATGACTAAAATTGCAATGTAAAATGTAAACAAATAATTGAAAAAGGTGTATTAAAATTATGTAAATTTTTGCATAATCAAATGAAAGTATGAATAAAAAAAATGTGTACAAAACTATATTACTATTGTACTTAATAAATGTTGACACTTGTGATATGTATGTAAAAATGTAGAAAATATTCATATTTGTTTATTTATAAAAATAATATTACAACATTATATATAATAATAATTCTAAAAATTAAAAAATTAAAAATAATATTTAAAAACAATTTTTATAAATTAAAAAATATAAAACATAACTCATAGAAAATACTTAACAGTAAGCAACAATAAATAACAATTTTAACTCCAATCATACATAAGTCAGATAAAGTGCTGGACAGGAAACCATAATAAATAACTATTCTAACTCCAATCCTACATAAGTCAGAGAAACTGCTGGACAGTAAACCATAATATTTGTGATATTATAACACATAAACATCACTGTATATATATTAATAACAACTCTTATCTATTATACTACAAAATGGACTATTAAATTACAATCACAAAATATGTTTTTTTGAACATAACAATAACACATTTTTTTAACCAAAATTTAAATTTCAAATTTTGAATTTTTTATAAATTTTTACATAATTTTCAAAATTTTATAATTTTTAACCCAAACTTTGTATTTTAGTTTTTCGAATCATTCTTAGCATATATTATAAGAAATACACAAACATAAAATATTACACACTTCACTTAATTTAATATAATTTAAAAATTAATTTTCTAATTTCAAATTTCAAAATTAAATATTGAAATTTCAAATTTCGAATTTTTTAAACATTTTTACATAATTTTCACAATTTTATAATTTTTAACCCAAACGTTGTTTTTGTGTTTTTCGAATCATTCTCAGCATATATTATAACAAATACACAAACATAAAATATTACACACTTGACTTATTTTAATATAATTAAAAAATCAATTTTCTAATTTCAAATTTCAAATTTAAATATTGAAATTTCAAATTTTGTATTTTTTATAGCAATTGAATTTTTTATTAAAGACTATATAAATAAAACCCACACTTAATTACAAAATTATTATATAATACATTCAATTTCAATTAAATATAATATTTTTTCATATTTCAATTTATAATTTTTTTAAATTAAATTTAAATTTTATGAAACATATTTTAATATACTACCCACCCTTATCCCCTATATCACCAACAACCCGCTACTAAATCTTTTTTAAAACCCAATAAATAAAGAATTCTGTTATTTAAATTAAATTTCAAATTTCGCCATTCAAAATAAAAAATAAATTAAAATTTTCTAGTTTTTTACCATTCTACACATATTATTTACACTACTTTTTAAAATTACTACCCACCCTTATCCCCTATAATACCAATAACCCGCTCCTAAAATATTTACAAACATTTAATTTTTTTTTACATTTTCATCCCTATAATAATAAAAATAGACATATAATTAATAATATTTAAACATAAAACAAATTTTTCTACACTTATATAACACATTCAATTATTTTGTCGATATTATATTCAACGATATTTCTCTAAACGATATTCTATACAACGATATTTTATTTTGACGATATTTTTGTCATTATACAAAATCGATATTTACAACAACGATATTTACTTCAACGATATTTTTTAAATTCGATATTCTTACCTCGATATTTATGCTAGTCGATTTTATCCCGTCGATATTCCTGCTTTATACCCCTGCAGCACCTGCCAAGTCCCTTGTTGGTGCCTACTGTGAGTGCTTGCATTTTTTTATCACTGGGTTCCCTGAGGCCCACTGGTAAGCACCCAGAACATAGTGGTTGTTGGGGTCACAGGAAGATCCCAAACACTTCCCGCCCCCCCCCCAGATGCTCTGGCACAAGCTGGTGACTTACAATATTGGTGGGTGCCATGGTGCCCACGCATGGCACCAACAATGTGCTCATCGTTGGAGGCTGCAGGGGAAACCCAGTTGCCCCAGCGGCCCATGCTGGCTCCCCCTGGCAGCTGCAGACCTCTTTAATTTTTGGTTGGTGCTCCGGTATCACACCCAGGGCACTCACAAAGGGTCCCATGTGAGGGCCTTGGGGGGAGCCAAAAGGCCTCCACCAGCTCGCGGCCAGCATCATACTGGGTAATGGCAGGAGCTGGCTCCATTGCTTTGCTACTGTCCAGGTGGGAGCAGCATTTTTCCGGGCACCCAGACGGGAGGAAAGTTGTCCTATTCCCTGTCTGAACCATACGGGACAGGAAACACAGCTGTGTCCCTTGAATGGGATCCCTAGGACACTGCAATTGAACAACGGAGGTTGGGGACCCCAAAGCCTGTCCTCTGGGAGGGGAGCCCAAAGCATGCCCCCTTCCCACAAAGAATACACTGCCCCCGGGAGATGTTGTCCCCAGGGCATCTTCGAGGCCCTGGGGGGTGTGCCCACCACCTTCCCATTTTAAATATATTTCCTCTGGGGAATGGGGTTGCCAGGGTCTTTTTGAGGCTTGAGATGGGGGGCTGTGCAGCTCCCTCCTGATAATAGATACTAGCCTCAGGAATGGGGTCCCCGGGACTTCATGAAAGCCCGGGGGGGCGCAATCCATCCTTGCTGAAAAAACAAAAATGCACAGCCCCGCCAGGCCCTGTCCCACCCGGGAGGGTTTTTTATAAAACAGGCAGGAGCTTGCTGTCTTGTTTTTTATTTTAAATCACACCGCTCTTCAATCCTCTGGGACCCCTCCCCCTCACCAGGCTTAGGGGGGCAGGCTATGCCTACCCTTCTCCCCCTATATTCTTTTTTCCTTTTTTTAGGATGGGACTGAGTAGACCTGGGTGAAATTTTTATTACGCCAGAGGAATGGGAGTAATTTCAGTATTTATGTATTATTCTTTTGACATGAAATTTTCCAAATTACTCCATTATGCCAGCTCGAGTAATTAGAGTAATTTGGGGCAAAAAACCCTAATGCAGGAGCCCAGGAAGACCAAACTAAAAGGCTGAACTGGCTACTGCTGTAAACAAGTCCTGCAGTATTTAGTGCTATTTTCTTACGCAAAATGCATACTCAGGTCCATTTGGGACACGAGGAATCATTTTGCTCTAACAAAATAGCGCTAAATGCTGGATTGCACTTCTCACATAATTGCACGTATTTATGAATCATTTAGCAGTAATTGTGAATATTTACATTAGAGAGAATTATGCCAGTTACTCCCGCCCCTAAGACTGAACCCCGAGTTCTAAAATGGCTGCCATCACATCTAGTGGCAGCCAATCAGATCCTATCTCAAGATCTGTTGGCTCCACACAGCCTCTGCAGATCCTCCGTGCTGTGAAATATGCAAAGTTTATTAGCCCGAATTTTCCAAAAATTGCTGAACAGATTTACACCAAATCACATAAAACATGCTTTTTGAACCAAGATGTAGCTTTCCGCCAAATGTGGTGTAATTCTGTTCAGCAATTTTTTGGGTATCGCAATTCAATTTTCCTATGGAAAAATAAATGTGGAAAATGTGTTTTGGGACCCTCCCTTTTTCTCAAACCCCTGCTTGATCGATCACCCTAAAACTTTGCAGGAATGAGCTGGGATTGATGAGATTTTTTTAATGGAAATATTTGTGAAACAGTGAAAAAGTTATAAGCAAATCAAGAAAACAAATCCTATAGAAACTTGATCCTCTGTTAAATCTGAATACAACTGCAAGTTGCCAGTTATTCTTAGGTCACTTAACCATAACTTGCACCCTTGTCAGGCATTCCTCAAGACTTTACACCCAACATTACTATTGACATGTTAAAGGTCATAATTGATGACACCACGGATGACACCTCAAATGATATCATTGATGACATCACTGATAGCAGCTTCCAGAGATACCAATACTCTGCCCTTTTCCATTCACAGCTGGGTTAGTTAGCCCCAGGACGAGACCCTGGTTCCAACTCTGTGAGCGACAAAAATACACTGCCTGTCAGGGCTTAAGGACAATCACCCACCTTTGATGTTTGGTTTTACATAGGGAGGCTTGGCTGCGGGAGCTGACCTATGGCAGGCCATGCACACAACCCTCCATGGTTGGGCAATCTTTGATTTGCACAAATTCCATCTGTGTACAGGTGGTGGATGGCTGCAGGGCCTGGACTTCTGCCAGGACCTACATCAAAACATGAGAGGTGGACCAATCACAGCACAATGTATTCAGTCCTGAACAGCTGGGGTTACGCGGAGATCCTGGCCTACTGCCTGGGCATGCATCCAATCATTTGCGGACAGTTCAACCCCACTGTGTACCGTCTTCGCCCATGTGTAGCAGGGAGTTGGACACCCTTTCCTCCATAAAGTCAAACTATGCTGCATATGGCTTAAGACCCATTTGTATCCTTTTTTATGGTACATAATCATAGATTATGTCATCCAAGATGGCATCAATGTTGTTCTTAATGATTTAACGTATGTTGTCATTTATAAGGTCATAAGCAGTGGATGACAGGGAAGTGAGATATGGTTGGATTACCTAACCATAACTGGCAACTCTGAGTTGTTCACAAAAAAAGAGGACAAATTTCCTATACCAGGGTGCAAAAGTCACCCACGTATCTGAGTGCAAATAGTCACCCATACATTAAAAACAGGGAAGAATGGGGAAAAGTAATCCTAGGTAAAAAATACCCTGATGGGAGAGGGAAAGATATACTACATCCTCTGCTGCCCTCACACACCCCGGAGGATGTCATGCTTCATCATCGGGCAATTTTGCTCCTCGTAGGGCCGGCGCTGCAATTCCCTACGGGTCCCCGAAGGGTCACTTTATCGGAGATCTTTTAGAGGATTAGCCGGATGTTGCTTGCAGGTGTGTGGGGAAGGGTAAGGGAGGGTAAATCAATTACGTGCAAACATAATAGTGTGATAAAATCAAGGGTATGGAAGCAGCGACAAGATTGTCTAGGTAACCCTTGGCAGTTAAAAGTACTGCTTAAAAATGACTGACCCCACAAGGCCCACTATGCCTGGGTGTCACTAGTCAAGGTCAACATGTTTCGCGCCTCTATCGCCCGTAGGTCATTGGCGCTTCGTCAGGACCAAAAACAAAGTGAAGTGCACGTGAGTAAAATACATAAAAGTTAAAATGAGAACCCTCTTATCTCATCCAGGGCGGATCAGGAGACCTGTGTCCCCACTATGTGGTTGTAGCTGTTACATAGATGCTGCTCCTGGATGATACCAAATATTAATTAAAGTTCTCCTCCAGTGGTCAAGGGAATGGACGCCCGCGAAAAGTCGGGTAAGTAATGCGGGTGTAGCCTCCCCCTGTCCAAACACTCGCCGAGAACTCTGAGTTGTTTTCAGATTTTGTTTTGTAAGCATAACTGCATTTTAACTGTTTTTTCACTGAACACCTGAGGTCTTTTTAAATGCATATTAACCAAAGCTGACCATGACTTTGGTTTAAGCTATCCATATCTTCCCTTTAACCTTTGTCTTTTTTGTGAATTTCTGGAGTTATTGGGTTATATAGCACATACAGCTGTTCTTTGTGCTTAGCCTTCAATTTAGAGCTAAACATGCAGTGCATCCCGGGCCCTGCATCCAAAACACTGCATGCCCATAGGATTCCCATGGGATTATTTACTCCTTGATAAAGGAAAACAACTGAACAGAATTATACTAAACTTGGAATGCAAATTGAACTTGATTTGTGGAAGTGCCCTTTCCTGGTTCAGTATGAATCCCTTCAGTAGCTTTTGAGAAACTGGCATTCAAAAAGTGTCCCTGTCTACGAACAAAGAGGTTACATTTTAGTGATATCTGAACTGTTAACCTATAAATAATCCATGAATATGCATATTCAATCACAAGAATAAAGACACCTCAATGGACAAGGGAGCTTTTCTTCGTGTTGTCCATCAAATATGTCCGCAGATTAACAAATCTCCCATCCTCGATCTGGCCATAGGGCCAGTCTCTCCACCCAACCTCCCTTAGGGTCATCTCCTATTGCACATGACCCTGCAGATAAGTCTTGTGCCCATTCTAGAATGAATGCCCTTCACAATTATTTATAGCTCTATCTGATTGTTAGTGTGGAGGGAAGAATAATGCATTATTCTTTTAACATCACTTCGATGGTGATGGCACTAAATGCTTGAAAGGCTGCACCCTGAATTCAAAACGGTACTACTAGAGAGAAAGGCATATTCATTACTAATTATCTAAAGAGCAGGGTCATAAATAAGCATGTCTGAACTGCTGGAGTAAGGGACAAGTAAGATGTATGCAGACTGGTATGTTTTAACAGTGTAACAATATCTTGCCTGCATGGTCCTTTCTATGAATTCATCACACTAGAAGACAAAATATACAAAGATCGTGCTTCATGTCCATTGGATGGCAGCAGGTTCAGCGGCGGCCTCTCTATTAGGGTGAAGAGCATTACGCCCTTGCTGACAGTGCTGCAAAGGTGAAAAATAAAATGGTAGCAGCAAGGGAGTAATGCTCATTTCACCAGTTTACACTGTACATGTCATTCTGGCCGACTGTCTTGCCACGGCCAGCCTGACATGCGCAGTGTAAACCTCTCCACCCAGCTGTCTAGGAGAGCTCGGTGGAGAGCAGGCATAGGACCCCTATGCCTGTGGGAATGTCGAGGCAGCCTGCTCCATCCAATACTGGTGCTGCTCTGATTCTGCTTAAAAGTATCAGGAGCATGAAAGCAGCGTCTGGGTTGGTGTGGAGAAGACACTTGCTCTTGGGGGCAAATCCGGACCTGTTGCTGGCCATTTACTCACCTTGCCGCTTGCCGCTTGACCCGGGGGCTTGAAACCAGCTGTTAGTCTCCCCCGCTGCCGCTAGTTCAAAACACGTGGCCGCCGAGGGGGGGGGGACTACTGCCCCCAGGTCTCCCTGCGCACTTCACCACTCCCACTCCCGCCCACTTCCGCGCCTGGAGGCACTCATAGGCGAGGGACTTCTCCTGCGTCGCGGGACGCGCGTGGGCGACGCCGGGCTAAGCCCGGGCAAAGGGCGGGCCGTCTGTGACCGTCGGAGGACGGGACGGGCCACCCCCCCTGCCTTCCGGGATCAGGATAACTTGGGTCCATCGACTGAAGTATTACAAAGGGGCGAGGAGAAGGAGCAGAAGGCTTATCGAATCGGACATTGGACCAATAAAAACAGTGAACTAGAAAACTAAAAAGTTCAAGGGGGGCTTAATATTGTTAGCATAGGTACTGCCATCTGGGACTTGGTACAGCTGTCATACGGGACGTTTTAGCTGGGGTAGCATGGCTCCCAAAGTCAATACCCGTGCCACGAAACTGAAATCTAATATACCCCTAACCCCCCAGGTAATTGTACAAGATTGTAACATAGGGTCCCCTTTTAACATACAGCCTACTGCGATAGATCTGTGGTAAATAAATAAATAATACCCTATTTTTGAATGAATAAATGAATAACAGATAGCTCAATAAATAAGAGTCAAGATTCGAGGTAGTAGGAGTTTTGCAGGTTTAATACAGCATAAGGACAAGAACAGGACGACCTGCACAGGAATAGGAAGGCAGGGCCCAGCAGCTGCTGGGGCTGGATCTGGGATGAGCGCGCTAAGGAAGGATAACTTTTTAATAACAGTGCATGAGCATATATACATAACGCAAACACATAGTATTACATTGCAATAGGCGTAGCAGTGGGTGGAGCAAAGGGTGTGACGCGTAGTAGTCGCGAAAGATAAGGGTGAAAAGAGGTGTAACAGGGCGTATACATAGACATGTGATGCAAACGTAACAGAATATGTCATGAATGGGGCGGAAACCATGGAGGGGGCTACCTGAGGAGCCGGGACCTCTAACCTGATGGTGCGCGCAAACTAGCAATGACGTATTACTAGGAGAAGCTGGGGGCTTCGAACTCTGTGCTAGGAGCAGAGACTGAAGTCTGGAGAGTCAGGGCGACATGTACCTAAGCAGTATCTAGTATCTGATGTTTAGGGAACATGTTGATATGAACTAAGAGTCAGGAGGGGAGAGGCTAACGGACTCTAAGACTGGAGCATGCATTATTCTACATGTAGTGCGTGATGAAGAATATTAAATGACCATTAAATGCAGTATTTCTCTTACATGGAGACGTGAAGGCTAGACAAATGACGGAAACTATTGATGCGATTCAGTAGCTTTAGGAATGCACAGGAGGAGGACTGAACTGATAACTGGAATCATAACATACTCTTGGCAGACTCAGAGGCAGAGCCAGGCTGAGCCGGGCACTGCGAGGCAGGAAGTAAGTGAAGGGTCGAGGATACAGGTGGGGGCTGTATCGCTCCTCTGCGAGGCTTCAGGAGACAGGAGCTGAATCTGGTGTCCAGGCCCTTCTGAGGCCTAGAAACGGGGACTTTACAATGAAATAACGTGCACACTGAGAAACGTGGCAACGTAACTTTACATAGGCCGGATATTCGTAGTATTCACGAGAACTGGAAACTGGCATACTAGAAGTGGACACAACTGTAATTGCGTCTATAAACAAACATAGGGAATGCATATGCATATTTAATCATGCACACATAACATATGATGGATGACACGTAGGGACACAGAACATGACAAAATCTACCTTTCCACATTCCCTCCTTGTCACTACGTTTCCATCAGGAAACATCAATATTCATGATACCATCTATCATTTCATACAGTATCATTTGCTCGTCTCGAATTATCCTGGAACGGGTTTTAGAACGGGGCTTGGGACTAGGAATACATGATGTAGCACAAATGCCGCAAATCGCAGGGCCACATTGTATACAGAGGCAGCAGCTGAATATGATCGCTACTGCAATACCTAGAAAGGACAATACTTTCCATCCCCAGGCGGAAATTATATTCCAGAACCAACCGGACCATGTCCAGGTGCCTGGATCTTGGTGTAACAGATGGGCAATTTTATGGAGTCTGGTTATAGCTGAATAAACAGACGGCGCGTTATTTGGAATAAAAATGCAGCAACTAGATCCGATGACTCTACAGGCCCCGCCCCTATCGGCCAGTATGACGTCAAGGACGAGACGATTCTGTAAAACGACAAATCTCATAGCAGATTGCTCTTCGGTTAAGTTACCTAGAGCAGAGGCAGTCTCATTGACTACAGCTTCAAGGGTTCTGGTTAACCTACGGATTAGCTTACTATTCTGGATAGGTCCTATAAAGAAAAAGAAACCTCTGTTGAAATCTGTATACTGTTCTAGGGCAGTTTCAGTATAATCGACAATTGGGGACTCGACCTCCCTTTTATGTCTAATGTGTACTAGATGTGTGTTTCTGTGATAATCAGATGGGGCTAGGAAAACTGGTGGCAATAGGAAGGCAATGTAACAGGTTCCCTCCCAATCGAAGGGCAGACGAACATATGCGGTCTGACCACAAATAAAATAAGAATGACGTGAAGCTTTGAAAATAGATTTCCTACTGTCACTATACTTGACAATAGTAGTACAATCACTATGTCCTACGTGTACGGAACCATTATTTCGGACACATAATTCGCCTTTAACTGGTAGTACTGAAATAGCAGGTAAGTCTGGAGTGGAATCAGACTGAACATTCAGGACCATGAAATTCGAAGAATAGTTACCTAAATTATACACTTCATTTTCTAGATCTAACCCTGTTCTGTGGGGAAGACCTTGCTTGTCTGGAAAACATGTACTGTTAAGAAAAGACATATCTGTTGAGGATGACGTTAACGTGGACCATGCTCCACACGAACCATTATGTGAAAAAGGATAAGGAAAAAGTGGCAGAACTCCCTTCGGTGTCTGGAAAGGGGGGAGTCGACCACATACCCAACAATTAGTGGCATTGCTGGTCTGGTGTGAATAATGTAACATGCGGATGAAAGAATTATTTTGCATAGCGAGGCGGTAAGAGAGCTCATGAGGAGGTAGATCACTAAACGTATGCTCTACTGTAGCATTAGCAGACTTATTTACATGAAGAACTGGGAAATACAGGTAAAATGCGTAACTGGTGCAGGAAATCATAATGCTGAGAAATAATATGAAACATAGAAAAACAATACATCGAATTGAGTTTTGACTAACTCTCTCACTATGGGGGTCTATTTTATACATGTCAGAAACAGTCTAACCGTTTCACCTAGGGGAGGACTTAGACAATCAAACTGGCTGACTTATTTTACTAGACCGGAGTTTCAACTTATACTCCTGTTGTGGAGTTTTCTCTAACAGGGGAGGGTTTGTAGCAATGTCTGTTGCGGGACAGTCCTTGAGAACAATATTTTGGCAATCCTTCAAATCCTGGGAAATGTTCTTTGAGACGGGTTTCAGTCCATAAAACTTCTTTACGTGCGAAAGGTGCACCCAGCCTTTGCGTCCCTCCAACTTCACGGCTGTACGGGTGGCAAGGAGGACCTGTCGTGGCTCCTTCCAGCGTGGCTCCAGCGGACTTGAGCGGTCAAAATTCCGGACAAGGACCATGGATCCTGGAACGATTTCATGCGGTGCCACCTCGGTATTGTCTGGAAATGCGGCGGCAACCTGTGAACGACAAGATTTGAGGGCAGACATCAAGGAAGCTAGGTAATCTGTCAGCATATTACTTGAAACATCGGTAATACTTCGGGGTCTAGGAGTACCCCACATGTTAGGGGGGCGGCCGAATACGACCTCATACGGGGACAGACCTGATCTGGAATGTGCGACCATGCGCATATAGAACAAAGCGACTGGCAGAGCTACTAGCCAGTCCACACCTTTCTCTTTACATACTTTTGCAATACGGATTTTCAGAGTCTGGTTATGTCTCTCTACGAGACCGGCTGCTTCAGGATGGCGTACACAATGGAACTTCCACTGGTATCCTAACAATAGGGAAACATGTTTCATGAGTTCAGATGAGAATGGCTGGCCGTTGTCAGAATATACGACTCTAGGGAGTCCGTAACGGGGTAAGAACTCACGAACCAACTGCTTGGCAGTGGTCGCGGCTGTGTAATCTGGAACCGGATATGCTTCTGTCCACCTGGACAAAGCGCATACAACTACAAGGACATACTTGAAACCTCGACATCGCTCCATCTGAATGTAATCCATCTGGAGGACTTCAAAAGGGTGGTCAGGGGGCTGGAAACCACCTTGTTCCACCGGGACACTTTTACCTGGATTGAACTGGCAACATATCATACAGGTACGGACTTTCTGCTTGGCTGCAGCTCGTAAATGCTTGTTGAACCAAATGTTCTGGATACTGTCTAACATAGCTTTTTCTCCTAAATGTGCTGGACTATGTGCGGTATTGATAATGACTTGAACCATGGAGTCGGGGAGAAACCATGTGGCTCTACCCTTTGTTACCCATCCTTGATCTGTCTGGACCCCTCCTTGTTCGGACCATTTCTTGATTTCATCGGGAGTAGCATGTAACTGGATATCTATGACATCTTGAGTAGGGTCCTTAACTGTCATACATGTAGTCGGATCTGGAGTGTGTGTCTGTGTCTTACTTACTGGAATGTCTGGTGTCTGAGCTGTAAGCTTGGCTGTGCAATCTGCTAGATCATTACCCTGGGAAATAATGTCAGTAACTTTCGTATGTGCTTTGCACTTCATGATAGCGATAGATGTCGGTAAATGTATGGCATCTAACAGAGCTTGAATAAGGAGACCATGCTGAATCTTGGTTCCATGAGAAGTCATGAAACCTCTCTCTTGCCAGAGCACTCCGAAGTCGTGTACAACTCCAAATGCGTAGCGTGAATCTGTGTAAACATTAACTTTCAAGTTCTTGGCGTGTATGCAGGCTTGTGTCAGAGCAACTAGCTCTGCTGCTTGAGCGGACAGGGTGTCAATACGGTGTGTCTCAATAACTTCGGTGTCGGTAGTCACTGCATACGCGGCGACTAGTTCTCCTGTACTTGTTCTCATGCATGAACCATCCACATAAAGTGTCAGGTCGGGGTCTGGTAACGGAATATCTGTCAGATCTTGTCTTGGCTTTGTCGTAATGTTAACTACTTCCACGCAGTCATGTGTGGCAGAATTCGAAGTAACTGATGGTAACAATGTAGCAGGATTTAAAATGTTGCAGCGTCTGATTTCTATGTGTGGCTGGAACAGTGTCAATTCATAACCTGTTAAACGTGAAATTGTCAAGTGCTGAGTCTGTGTTCGGTTTAAAAGAACTTCCACGGAGTGTGGAACTTGTACTGTCAGGGAGTGTCCTAAGACTATGGAATCACTTTGTCTGATAGCTAGGGCTGTGGCTGCAACTGACTTGAGGCACGCAGGCAGAGCCTGGGCTACAGGATCTAATGTGCTCGAAAAATAAGCACATGGCTTGTATTGTCCTGCTTGATCTTGTGTGAGAACAGATAATGCTGTACCTTCGCGTTCAGTGACGAAAAGTGTAAAAGGCTTACTGTAGTTCGGTGTCGCTAGAACTGGAGCTTGACATAGGGCTTTCTTTAACTCATTGAAACTGAGTGTATGTTCAGATGTCCAAGGGAGGACAGTCGGTACGGCTGCCTCCTGTGTCGTTAACTGTATCAGTGGCTTGGCTAGAAATGCATACTGAGGAATCCATTGTCGGCAGTAAGAAGTGAGGCCGATAAAGGCACGTACCTCCTTCTGGGTCTTGGGCTGAGGAAGACTCGCTATTAACTGGATACGGTCAGGTGTCAACTGCCTACCCCTCTTGGACAGTAAGTGTCCTAAGTAGACCACTTGCTGGACACAGAATTGAAGCTTAGAAGGGGACACCTTGTGCCCCATCTCGGCTAGGAAATACAAGACTGTAAGGGATGCTCGCTCGCAAGCACGTTCAGAACGGGCTGTGACCAGTAGATCATCGACATACTGGAGCAGGGCAGTGTCAGTTGGCATGTGAATGTTGTCTAGTTGTCTCTTAAGTGCTTGACTGTAAATACTAGGACTTTCTGTGAAACCTTGAGGAGCTCGTGTGAACATATAGCTCCTTCCATTTAAACAGAATCCGAAAAGGAACTGGCTGTCTGGATGAATGGGGACACTGAAAAATGCGTTCTTGAGGTCTATGACAGTAAAGAATGAAGCTTCGGAATCAATGGCTGTCAATAGGGAAGAGATATCTGGGACAACTGGATACTGGGGAATAATACATTTATTAAGTTCTCGGAGATCAATCACTAAACGATATACTGGAGGTGCATTTGGGTCAGTACGTTTCATGACAGGAATGATCGGAGAATTGCATACATTGGAGTCAGTTTCTACAACTACTCCTTGAGCCATGAGCTCGTCAATAATTTTGGATAAGGCTGCTACAGCCTCAGGTGGCAATCTGTACTGTCTGATTCGTGGCAGGACTACACCTGGCTTGAGAGTCACACGATGGGGTGTGATTTGCATAAAGCCAACATCAGTTGGACCTTGCGCCCATAGATGCTGCGGAACATTAGACAATCTAGGATCAAAATCTCGTAATACATAGTGACCCTTGAAGTCACGTAGGAACAATCGTATTCCTTCTGGGGAACAGCATATAACTGCACCTAATTCTTTCAGTGTCTTAATGCCTAATAGGTTTTCTGGACATGACTTAGTAAGTAACAGATCAGTAGTGCGGGACAATGGACCTACTTCTAGAGTAACTGGCTTTGATATTTCATTTACGATAGGTTTTCCTGAAAATCCAAGGGAAACATTTCTTGAACCTGAGAGCGGAGCCCCTGGAACTTCGGCGTGACTTATAGTGGTCCTACTTGCCCCTGTATCAATCAAAAACTTTCTATCTTTCCCTAATACTTGACTATGAACATAGGGACCTTCTTGATCTACAGGTATCTCGATGAGAGGCAAGCCTACCTCCCTCTCTAGGCTGTTTCATGAATATGGCTGGTACTCTGGATACTCGGACTGTGCATACTGGTACATCTGCTGTGTAACATGCTGTGTTGCAGCAATAGGCTGCGGAGCTGTAACTGTCTGTGGTGCATTCTGTGACTGAGGAGTCTGTGAAACTTGTTCGTGTCTAGGCGGACGTGGTCTTTCTTTAGTCTTACCAGTGGCTATGTTGTGTTTCAGAACTGCACACTCGTTTATAAAATGACCTGGCTGTTTACAATAATTGCAGTTCCCTTTAACGGGAGCTGCAGGATGACAGGCTTGATTTGGACCCCTTTTCTGACTGTCTTGAGGAACAGATTGTGCAACTAGTACTTTCATTTTCGTGTCTTTCATACGTTTTCTCTCGTGATCTTGTTCTTCTCTGATTCTATTCTGGTGATATTGGAGCATCTGTAACATCTGGGACGGGGTATTAGCTTGCCAGGTACTTTCGACTTTCAAAACTCGGTTTTTAATTTGTGGGCTTGAATTCTCGACTAATTTAGTAACAAAAAGATGAGGGTATGACTCACTACTTGTCTTGAGGCCACTGTTGATGCTAAAACATTTCTCAAATCTAGAATAATAATCACTAATATCTTCGTCTTGTTTCTGTTTACAGGCTGAGATTGCATCCCAGTCTTCCTTTCTAGTTGTCAATAACCTAGGTAAAACTTGTATTAATAATTCCGGTAATTCTTTACATTTCGCTCCAAGACCGGTACCTGGTACTCGTGCCTTGTCTTCGGCTTCTAGAACTGCCCAATCGATCTTTTTCTCTCCCACCTCCCATTCTTTTTCCTTGAGCTTTTCATACACCCCTGCGGGCAACAGAACCTTTAACATTTTAATTATATCTGGATACGTGTATTCTCCCATACGGAGCATGTCTTTTAATTCTCTATGGAACCCTGCTGGATCTTTATCATGACAGGGAATTAATTTCTTCATCTCTAGGAGTTCCATCTTTGTAATCGGAGTGTAAACAAACACTCGTTCTAGTTCGCCACCCGTTCCTCTAACTGGGTGGACTTCTCGTAACGGATTCTGTCTCTCCATGTAAAATGGTTTACTTTCTGGGGGTGAGACATGAACAAAATGCGGGTTCAGAAACGTTCTATATTTGTGACGCTGTTCTAGAATGACACTAATTAAATCGGTACCTAAACCTTTCCATCTATACTGGAGTAACTCGTTCAGGACATCGTGTAACGGACCTGGATCAGAGTGCTGACCCTCATACAATGTAATGAGGTGCTGGATCATATACATACCCGCCAGTCGTTGCTCGGCTGGGGGCAATTTCAGAAACATTTGTGTCACTATTTCGTCTGGAAAAGTGGTAGAATCAGTAGTCCATCGGACTGCTGATCGGACTAGTTCTTGTTCATGCATAGTACTTAACTCACTATAACCGATTCGTGATTTCAGAATGTGATCGGTAGCTTGAAACACTTGTTCTAGAGAACCTTGTTCTGGTGCTGGATGATGAAAAATAGACTTGTGTTCTAGGCGTAAATGGCGATCTGGAAATCTAGATTTTCCTACATACGCTATTCTGTCGGGATTCTCGTCCTCAACCTCTTCAGGATCAGAGTTACTTTCTTTCTCGCTTACTTGTGCTGCTTTACGTTGTTCGTGTATTCTTATTATTTCTTTACGAATTTTCTTGTACATACTTTCCATAGCACTGATGGTTCTGTGCTTACCCTCGGCTATATTATCACTCCACTTTGTCAGGGTTCTCATTTCGGCTTGATCTTTGGTCGGATAATCTTGTTCTCGTATTAGACAAATAATCAGAAACTTTAATAGCATGAGCTGGACTTCAGCTTTTCTTTGAGACATGACTTCGCCAATGCTTTCTGGATCATCCCCTGTACGGATGAAACGATATATTCTGTCTAGATCTTCTTTCATATTCGGTAGGGTGACTAGATACTCGGCCACCCTTCTTACACGTAATGAATATAAAACCATATTATCCTCTCCTGGGACTGGATCATAGCCGCATTCATTAAGGGCTTTTCTTATTTCTGCTACAGACTGATGTCTGGGCGTACGCTGTGACGCTTGCATATGTAATTCGGCTGTCGTTAAACGCTTGTGTGGCGGCGGGGTTTGAGGAGTACCTCCCCCTGCGGCCCCTAAACTAGAGTCGTCGACTGATCCTCTTCGTACTAGTGTGGCAGGAAATTGAAATGCGGGCTGAACTGGTATGGCGGGCTGGACCTGGGGGACCGTAGCAGGTACTGCAAGGGGTACCCCGGTGTCTGGAGGAACGGGAAGTGCCTGATTTACAGGGACTGGTGGAGCGGGGACAGGATTTGCATATTCTGGGACTGTGTCGTCCAAATAGGACGAAATAAAAATATCAGCTGCGGTCTGTTTGTGACGTAGCTTGGTCGGAACTAATGGTGGCGGGAAATTACTGGATGCCTCTGGGGTCGCTTTTGGCAAGCCCTCGGCAAGAAGAGGATACATACCCTTAATAAGAGCATGCCTCTGTCTGTCTGACTGTTCGGCTTTAACTTGTTCACCTATCTCGATTAATTCTTTTTCTTGTGCTCGTTCTAAGGGTTCTCTACTTAATTCTGACTTTCTGATTTCTTTTTCGGTTCTTTTATGAGCTTCTTTGCGCCATAACTCGATGGCATCTTTCTGTGACTGTCTGGCTTTCTTTTTCCATAATGCCTCTTCTACTCGCATGATGCACTCGGCATCCCATGTACCCGATACGGGCCATCTATACTTTTCTTCTAACTGTTTGGTATACTCTACCC